>NC_052242.1:6666513-6821991 GCF_013401445.1 Tripterygium wilfordii
TCGTAAGGTAAAGACGCGAATAGACCAAGTTATGTCTGAATTGCACAAAAACGTGAAAATCTCTATGGAGAGAGTTGAGCAATTCCAAAGCATCAATGTGGACCGTTGTACTCTATTTAGTGCTCTTAAAAGTCTAACTTGCTAGTTGAGCCTTCGTGCCAGTTTCGTAAGGTAAAGATGCGAATAGACCAAGTTATGTCTGAAATTGCACAAAAACGTGAAAGCCACTATGAGTTGAGCAAAAGCATCAATGTGGACCGTTGTACTCTATTTAGTGCTCTTAAAAGTCTAACTTGCTAGTTGAGCCTTCGTGCCACGTTTCGTAAGGTAAAGACGCGAATAGACCAAGTTATGTTCGAATTGCACAAAAACGTGAAAGCTCCTCTATGGAGAGAGTTGAGCACTTCCAAAGCATCAATGTGGACCGTTGTACTCTATTAGTGCTCTTAAAAGTCTAACTTGCTAGTTGAGCCTTCGTGCCACGTTTCGTAAGGTAAAGACGCGAATAGACCAAGTTATGTCTCGAATTGCACAAAAACGTGAAAAGCTCCTCTATGGAGAGAGTTGAGCACTTCCAAAGCATCAATGTGGACCGTTGTACTCTATTAGTGCTCTTAAAAGTCTAACTTGCTAGTTGAGCCTTCGTGCCACGTTTCGTAAGGTAAAGATGCGAATAGACCAAGTTATGTCTCGAATTGCACAAAAACGTGAAAGCTCCTCTATGGAGAGAGTTGAGCATTCCAAAGCATCAATGTGGACCGTTGTACTCTATTTAGTGCTCTTAAAAGTCTAACTTGCTAGTTGAGCCTTCGTGCCACGTTTCGTAAGGTAAAGATGCGAATAGACCAAGTTATGTTTGAAATTGCACAAAAACGTGAAAATGCTCCTCTATGGAGAGAGTTGAGCACTTCCAAAGCATCAATGATTGGACCGTTGTACTCTATTAAGTGCTCTTAAAAGTCTAACTTGCTTGTTGAGCCTTCGTGCCACGTTTCGTAAGGTAAAGACGCGAATAGACCAAGTTATGTCTCGAAATTGCACAAAAACGTGAAAAGCTTCCTCTATGGAGAGAGTTGAGCACTTCAAAAGCATCAATGTGGACCGTTGTACTCTATTAAGTGCTCTTAAAAGTCTAACTTGCTAGTTGAGCCTTCGTGCCACGTTTCGTAAGGTAAAGACGCGAATAGACCAAGTTATGTCTCGAATTGCACAAAAACGTGAAAAGCTCCTCTATGAGAGAGAGTTGAGCACTTCCAAAGCATCAATGTGGACCGTTGTACTCTATTTAGTGCTCTTAAAAGTCTAACTTGCTTGTTGAGCCTTCGTGCCACGTTTCGTAAGGTAAAGATGCGAATAGACCAAGTTATGTTTGAAATTGCACAAAAACGTGAAATGCTCCACTAGGGAGAGAGTTGAGCAATTCGAAAGCATGGAATGTGGACCGTTGTACTCTATTTAGTGCTCTTAAAAGTCTAACTTGCTAGTTGAGCCTTCGTGCCACGTTTCGTAAGGTAAAGATGCGAATAGACCAAGTTATGTTTCGAAATTGCACAAAAAACGTGAAAATGCTCCACTATGGAGAGAGTTGAGCAATTCGAAGCATGGATGTGGACCGTTGTACTCTATTTAGTGCTCTTAAAAGTCTAACTTGCTAGTTGAGCCTTCGTGCCATGCGTTCGTAAGGTAAAGACGCGAATAGACCAAGTTATGTCTCGAATTGCACAAAAACGTGAAATGCTTCTCTATGGAGAGAGTTGAGCACTTCCAAAGCATCATGTGGACCGTTGTACTCTATTAGTGCTCTTAAAAGTCTAACTTGCTTGTTGAGCCTTCGTGCCAGCTTCGTAAGGTAAAGACGCGAATAGACCAAGTTATGTCTCGAATTGCACAAAAAACGTGAAAAGCTCCTCTATGGAGAGAGTTGAGCACTTCCAAAGCATCAATGTGGACCGTTGTACTCTATTAGTGCTCTTAAAAGTCTAACTTGCTTGTTGAGCCTTCGTGCCACGTTTCGTAAGGTAAAGACGCGAATAGACCAAGTTATGTCTCGAATTGCACATAAAACGTGAAAATGCTCCATCTATGGAGAGAGTTGAGCACTTCGAAAGCATGGATGTGGACCGTTGTACTCTATTTAGTGCTCTTAAAAGTCTAACTTGCTTGTTGAGCCTTCGTGCCACGTTTCGTAAGGTAAGATGCGAAATAGACCAAGTTATGTCTGCAACTTGCACAAAAACGTGAAAATGCTCCTCTATGGAGAGAGTTGAGCACTTCCGAAAGCATGCAATTTGGACCGTTGTACTCTATTTAGTGACTCTTAAAAGTCTAACTTGCTAGTTGAGCCTTCGTGCCACGTTTCGTAAGGTAAAGACGCGAATAGACCAAGTTATGTCTGAAACTTGCACAAAAACGTGAAATTCTCCACTATGGAGAGAGTTGAGCACTTCCAAAGCATCAATGTGGACCGTTGTACTCTTATTAAGTGACTCTTAAAAGTCTAACTTGCTAGTTGAGCCTTCGTGCCACGTTTCGTAAGGTAAAGATGCGAATAGACCAAGTTATGTTTGAATTGCACAAAAACGTGAAATTCTCCACTATGGAGATAGTTGAGCACTTCCAAAGCATCAATGTGGACCGTTGTACTCTATTAAGTGCTCTTAAAAGTCTAACTTGCTAGTTGAGCCTTCGTGCCACGTTTCGTAAGGTAAAGACTGCGAATAGACCAAGTTATGTCTCGAATTGCACAAAAACGTGAAATGCTCCTCTATGGAGAGAGTTGAGCACTTCGAAAGCATCGATGTGGACCGTTGCACTCTATTTAAGTGCTCTTAAAAGTCTAACTTGCTTGTTGAGCCTTTCGTGCCACGTTTCGTAAGGTAAAGATGCGAATAGACCAAGTTATGTTTGAAATTGCACAAAAACGTGAAATGCTCCACTATGGAGAGAGTTGAGCAATTCGAAAGCATGGATGTGGACCGTTGTACTCTATTTAAGTGCTCTTAAAAGTCTAACTTGCTAGTTGAGCCTTCGTGCCACGTTTCGTAAGGTAAAGACGCGAATAGACCAAGTTATGTCTCGAATTGCACAAAAACGTGAAAAGCTTCCTCTATGGAGAGAGTTGAGCACTTCCAAAGCATCAATGTGGACCGTTGTACTCTATTAAGTGCTCTTAAAAGTCTAACTTGCTTGTTGAGCCTTCGTGCCACGTTTCGTAAGGTAAAGACGCGAATAGACCAAGTTATGTCTCGAATTGCACAAAAACGTGAAAAGCTCCTCTATGGAGAGAGTTGAGCACTTCAAAGCATCAATGTGGACCGTTGTACTCTATTTAGTGCTCTTAAATGTCTAACTTGCTTGTTGAGCCTTCGTGCCATGTTTCGTAAGGTAAAGACGCAAATAGACCAAGTTATGTCTCGAATTGCACAAAAACGTGAAATGCTCCTCTATGGAGAGAGTTGAGCAACTTCCAAAGCATCAATGTGGACCGTTGTACTCTATTAGTGCTCTTAAAAGTCTAACTTGCTAGTTGAGCCTTCGTGCCATGTTTCGTAAGGTAAAGACGCGAATAGACCAAGTTATGTCTCGAATTGCACTAAAAACGTGAAAAGCTCCTCTATGGAGAGAGTTGAGCACTTCCAAAGCATCAATGTGGACCGTTGTACTCTATTTAGTGCTCTTAAAAGTCTAACTTGCTTGTTGAGCCTTCGTGCCACGTTTCGTAAGGTAAAGATGCAAATAGACCAAGTTTATGTTGAAATTGCACAAAAACGTGAAATGCTCCACTATGGAGAGAGTTGAGCAATTCGAAAGCATGGATGTGGACCGTTGTACTCTATTTAGTGATCTTAAAAGTCTAACTTGCTAGTTGAGCCTTCGTGCCACGTTTCGTAAGGTAAAGACGCGAATAGACCAAGTTATGTCTCAAACTTGCACAAAACGTGAAAATGCTCCTCTATGGAGAGAGTTGAGCACTTCCAAAGCATCAATTGGACCGTTGTACTCTTTTTAGGACTCTTAAAAGTCTAACTTGCTAGTTGAGCCTTCGTGCCACGTTTCGTAAGGTAAAGATGCGAATAGACCAAGTTATGTTTGAAATTGCACAAAAACGTGAAATTCTCCACTATGGAGATAGTTGAGCACTTCCAAGGCATCAATGTGGACCGTTGTACTCTATTAAGTGCTCTTAAAAGTCTAACTTGCTAGTTGAGCCTTCGTGCCACGTTTCGTAAGGTAAAGACGCGAATAGACCAAGTTATGTCTCGAATTGCACAAAAACGTGAAAAGCTCCTCTATGGAGAGAGTTGAGCACTTCCAAAGCATCAATGTGGACCGTTGTACTCTATTTAGTGCTCTTAAAAGTCTAACTTGCTTGTTGAGCCTTCGTGCCACGTTTCGTAAGGTAAAGATGCAAATAGACCAAGTTATGTTTGAAATTGCACAAAACGTGAAATGCTCCACTATGGAGAGAGTTGAGCAATTCGAAAGCATGGATGTGGACCGTTGTACTCTATTTAGTGCTCTTAAAAGTCTAACTTGCTAGTTGAGCCTTCGTGCCACGTTTCGTAAGGTAAAGACGCGAATAGACCAAGTTTTGTCTCAACTTGCACAAAAACGTGAAAATCTCCTCTATGGAGAGAGTTGAGCACTTCCAAAGCATCAATTTGGACCGTTGTACTCTTTTTAGGACTCTTAAAAGTCTAACTTGCTAGTTGAGCCTTCGTGCCACGTTTCGTAAGGTAAAGATGCGAATAGACCAAGTTATGTTTGAAATTGCCCAAAAACGTGAAATTCTCCACTATGGAGATAGTTGAGCACTTCCAAAGCATCAATGTGGACCGTTGTACTCTATTAAGTGCTCTTAAAAGTCTAACTTGCTAGTTGAGCCTTCGTGCCACGTTTCGTAAGGTAAAGACTGCGAATAGACCAAGTTATGTCTCGAATTGCACAAAAACGTGAAAAGCTCCTCTATGGAGAGAGTTGAGCACTTCCAAAGCATCAATGTGGACCGTTGTACTCTATTAAGTGCTCTTATAAGTCTAACTTGCTTGTTGAGCCTTCGTGCCATGTTTCGTAAGGTAAAGACGCTAATAGACCAAGTGATGTCTCGAATTGCACAAAAACGTGAAAAGCTCCTCTATGGAGAGAGTTGAGCACTTCCAAAGCATCAATGTGGACCGTTGTACTCTATTTAGTGCTCTTAAAAGTCTAACTTGCTTTTTGAGCCTTCGTGCCACGTTTCGTAAGGTAAAGACGCGAATAGACCAAGTTATGTCTCGAATTGCACAAAAACGTGAAAAGCTCCTCTATGGAGAGAGTTGAGCACTTCCAAAGCATCAATGTGGACCGTTGTACTCTATTTAGTGCTCTTAAAAGTCTAACTTGCTTGTTGAGCCTTCGTGCCACGTTTCGTAAGGTAAAGATGCAAATAGACCAAGTTATGTTTGAAATTGCACAAAAACGTGAAATGCTCCACTATGGAGAGAGTTGAGCAATTCCAAAGCATGGATGTGGACCGTTGTACTCTATTTAGTGCTCTTAAAAGTCTAACTTGCTAGTTGAGCCTTCGTGCCACGTTTCGTAAGGTAAAGACGCGAATAGACCAAGTTATGTCTCAACTTGCACAAAAACGTGAAAATCTCCTCTATGGAGAGAGTTGAGCACTTCCAATGCATCAATTTGGACCGTTGTACTCTTTTTAGGACTCTTAAAAGTCTAACTTGCTAGTTGAGCCTTCGTGCCACGTTTCGTAAGGTAAAGATACGAATAGACCAAGTTATGTTTGAAATTGCACAAAAACGTGAAATTCTCCACTATGGAGATAGTTGAGCACTTCCAAAGCATCAATGTGGACCGTTGTACTCTATTAAGTGCTCTTAAAAGTCTAACTTGCTAGTTGAGCCTTCGTGCCACGTTTCGTAAGGTAAAGACGCGAATAGACCAAGTTATGTCTCGAAATGCACAAAAACGTGAAAAGCTCCTCTATGGAGAGAGTTGAGCACTTCCAAAGCATCAATGTGGACCGTTGTACTCTATTAAGTGCTCTTATAAGTCTAACTTGCTTGTTGAGCCTTCGTGCCATGTTTCGTAAGGTAAAGACGCGAATAGACCAAGTTATGTCTCGAATTGCACAAAAACGTGAAAAGCTCCTCTATGGAGAGAGTTGAGCACTTCCAAAGCATCAATGTGGACCGTTGTACTCTATTTAGTGCTCTTAAAAGTCTAACTTGCTTGTTGAGCCTTCGTGCCACGTTTCGTAAGGTAAAGACGCGAATAGACCAAGTTATGTCTCGAATTGCACAAAAACGTGAAAAGCTCCTCTATGGAGAGAGTTGAGCACTTCCAAAGCATCAATGTGGACCATTGTACTCTATTTAGTGCTCTTAAAAGTCTAACTTGCTTGTTGAGCCTTCGTGCCACGTTTCGTAAGGTAAAGATGCGAATAGACCAAGTTATGTTTGAAATTGCACAAAAACGTGAAATGCTCCACTATGGAGAGAGTTGAGCAATTCCTAAGCATGGATGTGGACCATTGTACTCTATTTAGTGCTCTTAAAAGTCTAACTTGCTAGTTGAGCCTTCGTGCCACGTTTCGTAAGGTAAAGACGCGAATAGACCAAGTTATGTCTGGAATTGCACAAAAACGTGAAGAGCTCCTCTATGGAGAGAGTTGAGCACTTCCAAAGCATCAATGTGGACCTTTGTACTCTATTTAGTGCTCTTAAAAGTCTAACTCGCTAGTTGAGCCTTCGTGCCACGTTTCGTAAGGTAAAGATGCGAATAGACCAAGTTACGTCTCAACTTGCACAAAAACGTGAAAAGCTCCTCTATGGACAGAGTTGAGCAATTCCAAAGCATCAATGTGGACCGTTGTACTCTATTTAGTGCTCTTAAAAGTCTAACTTGCTAGTAGAGCCTTCGCGCCACGTTTCGTAAGGTAAAGACGCGAATAGACCAAGTTATGTCTCGAATTGCACAAAAACGTGAAAAGCTCCTCTATGGAGAGAGTTGAGCACTTCCAAAGCATCAATGTGGACCGTTGTACTCTATTTAGTGCTCTTAAAAGTCTAACTTGCTTGTTGAGCCTTCGTGCCACGTTTCGTAAGGTAAAGATGCGAATAGACCAAGTTATGTTTGAAATTGCACAAAAACGTGGAATGCTCCACTATGGAGAGAGTTGAGCAATTAGAAAGCATGGATATGGACCGTTGTACTCTATTTAGTGCTCTTAAAAGTCTAACTTGCTAGTTGAGCCTTCGTGCAACGTTTCGTAAGGTAAAGACGCGAATAGACCAAGTTATGTCTCGAATTGCAGAAAAACGTGAAAAGCTCCTCTATGGAGAGAGTTGAGCACTTCCAAAGCATCAATGTGGACCATTGTACTCTATTAAGTGCTCTTAAAAGTCTAACTTGCTTGTTGAGCCTTCGTGCCACGTTTCGTAAGGTAAAGATGCGAATAGACCAAGTTATGTTTGAAATTGCACAAAAACGTGAAATTCTCCACTATGGAGATAGTTGAGCACTTCCAAAGCATCAATGTGGACCGTTGTACTCTATTAAGTGCTCTTAAAAGTCTAACTTGCTAGTTGAGCCTTCGTGCCACGTTTCGTAAGGTAAAGACGCGAATAGACCAAGTTATGTCTCGAAATACCCAAAAACGTGAAAAGCTCCTCTATGGAGAGAGTTGAGCACTTCCAAAGCATCAATGTGGACCGTTGTACTCTATTAAGTGCTCTTATAAGTCTAACTTGCTTGTTGAGCCTTCGTGCCATGTTTCGTAAGGTAAAGACGCGAATAGACCAAGTTATGTCTCGAATTGCACAAAAACGTGAAAAGCTCCTCTATGGAGAGACTTGAGCACTTCCAAAGCATCAATGTGGACCGTTGTACTCTATTTAGTGCTCTTAAAAGTCTAACTTGCTTGTTGAGCCTTCGTGCCACGTTTCGTAAGGTAAAGACGCGAATAGACCAAGTTATGTCTCGAATTGCACAAAAACGTGAAAAGCTCCTCTATGGAGAGAGTTGAGCCCTTCCAAAGCATCAATGTGGACCGTTGTACTCTATTTAGTGCTCTTAAAAGTCTAACTTGCTTGTTGAGCCTTCGTGCCACGTTTCGTAAGGTAAAGATGCGAATAGACCAAGTTATGTTTGAAATTGCACAAAAACGTGAAATGCTCCACTATGGAGAGAGTTGAGCAATTCCTAAGCATGGATGTGGACCGTTGTACTCTATTTAGTGCTCTTAAAAGTCTAACTTGCTAGTTGAGCCTTCGTGCCACGTTTCGTAAGGTAAAGACGCGAATAGACCAAGTTATGTCTCGAATTGCAGAAAAACGTGAAAAGCTCCTCTATGGAGAGAGTTGAGCACTTCCAAAGCATCAATGTGGACCGTTGCACTCTATTAAGTGCTCTTAAAAGTCTAACTCGCTAGTTGAGCCTTCGTGCCACGTTTTGTAAGGTAAAGATGCGAATAGACCAAGTTACGTCTCAACTTGCACAAAAACGTGAAAAGCTCCTCTATGGACAGAGTTGAGCAATTCCAAAGCATCAATGTGGACCGTTGTACTCTATTTAGTGCTCTTAAAAGTCTAACTTGCTAGTAGAGCCTTCGCGCCACGTTTCGTAAGGTAAAGACGCGAATAGACCAAGTTATGTCTCGAATTGCACAAAAACGTGAAAAGCTCCTCTATGGAGAGAGTTGAGCACTTCCAAAGCATCAATGTGGACCGTTGTACTCTATTTAGTGCTCTTAAAAGTCTAACTTGCTTGTTGAGCCTTCGTGCCACGTTTCGTAAGGTAAAGATGCGAATAGACCAAGTTATGTTTGAAATTGCACAAAAACGTGGAATGCTCCACTATGGAGAGAGTTGAGCAATTAGAAAGCATGGATATGGACCGTTGTACTCTATTTAGTGCTCTTAAAAGTCTAACTTGCTAGTTGAGCCTTCGTGCAACGTTTCGTAAGGTAAAGACGCGAATAGACCAAGTTATGTCTCGAATTGCAGAAAAACGTGAAAAGCTCCTCTATGGAGAGAGTTGAGCACTTCCAAAGCATCAATGTGGACCGTTGTACTCTATTAAGTGCTCTTAATAGTCTAACTTGCTTGTTGAGCCTTCGTGCCACGTTTCGTAAGGTAAAGATGCGAATAGACCAAGTTATGTCTCGAATTGCAGAAAAACGTGAAAAGCTCCTCTATGGAGAGAGTTGAGCACTTCCAAAGCATCAATGTGGACCGTTGCACTCTATTAAGTGCTCTTAAAAGTCTAACTTGCTTGTTGAGCCTTCGTGCCACGTTTCGTAAGGTAAAGATGCGAATAGACCAAGTTATGTTTGAAATTGCACAAAAACGTGAAATGCTCCACTATGGAGAGAGTTGAGCAATTCGAAAGCATGGATGTGGACCGTTGTACTCTATTTAGTGCTCTTAAAAATCTAACTTGCTAGTTCAGCCTTCGTGCCACGTTTCGTAAGGTAAAGACGCGAATAGACCAAGTTATGTCTCGAATTACACAAAAACGTGAAAAGCTCCTCGATGGAGAGAGTTGAGCACTTCCAAAGCATCAATGTGGACCGTTGTACTCTATTAAGTGCTCTTATAAGTCTAACTTGCTTGTTGAGCCTTCGTGCCATGTTTCGTAAGGTAAAGACGCGAATAGACCAAGTTATGTCTCGAATTGCACAAAAACGTGAAAAGCTCCTCGATGGAGAGAGTTGAGCACTTCCAAAGCATCAATGTGGACCGTTGTACTCTATTAAGTGCTCTTATAAGTCTAACTTGCTTGTTGAGCCTTCGTGCCATGTTTCGTAAGGTAAAGACGCGAATAGACCAAGTTATGTCTCGAATTGCACAAAAACGTGAAAAGCTCCTCTATGGAGAGAGTTGAGCACTTCCAAAGCATCAATGTGGACCGTTGTACTCTATTTAGTGCTCTTAAAAGTCTAACTTGCTTGTTGAGCCTTCGTGCCACGTTTCGTAAGGTAAAGATGCGAATAGACCAAGTTATGTTTGAAATTGCACAAAAACGTGGAATGCTCCACTATGGAGAGAGTTGAGCAATTAGAAAGCATGGATATGGACCGTTGTACTCTATTTAGTGCTCTTAAAAGTCTAACTTGCTAGTTGAGCCTTCGTGCAACGTTTCGTAAGGTAAAGACGCGAATAGACCAAGTTATGTCTCGAATTGCAGAAAAACGTGAAAAGCTCCTCTATGGAGAGAGTTGAGCACTTCCAAAGCATCAATGTGGACCATTGTACTCTATTAAGTGCTCTTAAAAGTCTAACTTGCTTGTTGAGCCTTCGTGCCACGTTTCGTAAGGTAAAGATGCGAATAGACCAAGTTATGTTTGAAATTGCACAAAAACGTGAAATTCTCCACTATGGAGATAGTTGAGCACTTCCAAAGCATCAATGTGGACCGTTGTACTCTATTAAGTGCTCTTAAAAGTCTAACTTGCTAGTTGAGCCTTCGTGCCACGTTTCGTAAGGTAAAGACGCGAATAGACCAAGTTATGTCTCGAAATACCCAAAAACGTGAAAAGCTCCTCTATGGAGAGAGTTGAGCACTTCCAAAGCATCAATGTGGACCGTTGTACTCTATTAAGTGCTCTTATAAGTCTAACTTGCTTGTTGAGCCTTCGTGCCATGTTTCGTAAGGTAAAGACGCGAATAGACCAAGTTATGTCTCGAATTGCACAAAAACGTGAAAAGCTCCTCTATGGAGAGACTTGAGCACTTCCAAAGCATCAATGTGGACCGTTGTACTCTATTTAGTGCTCTTAAAAGTCTAACTTGCTTGTTGAGCCTTCGTGCCACGTTTCGTAAGGTAAAGACGCGAATAGACCAAGTTATGTCTCGAATTGCACAAAAACGTGAAAAGCTCCTCTATGGAGAGAGTTGAGCCCTTCCAAAGCATCAATGTGGACCGTTGTACTCTATTTAGTGCTCTTAAAAGTCTAACTTGCTTGTTGAGCCTTCGTGCCACGTTTCGTAAGGTAAAGATGCGAATAGACCAAGTTATGTTTGAAATTGCACAAAAACGTGAAATGCTCCACTATGGAGAGAGTTGAGCAATTCCTAAGCATGGATGTGGACCGTTGTACTCTATTTAGTGCTCTTAAAAGTCTAACTTGCTAGTTGAGCCTTCGTGCCACGTTTCGTAAGGTAAAGACGCGAATAGACCAAGTTATGTCTCGAATTGCAGAAAAACGTGAAAAGCTCCTCTATGGAGAGAGTTGAGCACTTCCAAAGCATCAATGTGGACCGTTGCACTCTATTAAGTGCTCTTAAAAGTCTAACTCGCTAGTTGAGCCTTCGTGCCACGTTTTGTAAGGTAAAGATGCGAATAGACCAAGTTACGTCTCAACTTGCACAAAAACGTGAAAAGCTCCTCTATGGACAGAGTTGAGCAATTCCAAAGCATCAATGTGGACCGTTGTACTCTATTTAGTGCTCTTAAAAGTCTAACTTGCTAGTAGAGCCTTCGCGCCACGTTTCGTAAGGTAAAGACGCGAATAGACCAAGTTATGTCTCGAATTGCACAAAAACGTGAAAAGCTCCTCTATGGAGAGAGTTGAGCACTTCCAAAGCATCAATGTGGACCGTTGTACTCTATTTAGTGCTCTTAAAAGTCTAACTTGCTTGTTGAGCCTTCGTGCCACGTTTCGTAAGGTAAAGATGCGAATAGACCAAGTTATGTTTGAAATTGCACAAAAACGTGGAATGCTCCACTATGGAGAGAGTTGAGCAATTAGAAAGCATGGATATGGACCGTTGTACTCTATTTAGTGCTCTTAAAAGTCTAACTTGCTAGTTGAGCCTTCGTGCAACGTTTCGTAAGGTAAAGACGCGAATAGACCAAGTTATGTCTCGAATTGCAGAAAAACGTGAAAAGCTCCTCTATGGAGAGAGTTGAGCACTTCCAAAGCATCAATGTGGACCGTTGTACTCTATTAAGTGCTCTTAATAGTCTAACTTGCTTGTTGAGCCTTCGTGCCACGTTTCGTAAGGTAAAGATGCGAATAGACCAAGTTATGTCTCGAATTGCAGAAAAACGTGAAAAGCTCCTCTATGGAGAGAGTTGAGCACTTCCAAAGCATCAATGTGGACCGTTGCACTCTATTAAGTGCTCTTAAAAGTCTAACTTGCTTGTTGAGCCTTCGTGCCACGTTTCGTAAGGTAAAGATGCGAATAGACCAAGTTATGTTTGAAATTGCACAAAAACGTGAAATGCTCCACTATGGAGAGAGTTGAGCAATTCGAAAGCATGGATGTGGACCGTTGTACTCTATTTAGTGCTCTTAAAAATCTAACTTGCTAGTTCAGCCTTCGTGCCACGTTTCGTAAGGTAAAGACGCGAATAGACCAAGTTATGTCTCGAATTACACAAAAACGTGAAAAGCTCCTCGATGGAGAGAGTTGAGCACTTCCAAAGCATCAATGTGGACCGTTGTACTCTATTAAGTGCTCTTATAAGTCTAACTTGCTTGTTGAGCCTTCGTGCCATGTTTCGTAAGGTAAAGACGCGAATAGACCAAGTTATGTCTCGAATTGCACAAAAACGTGAAAAGCTCCTCTATGGAGAGAGTTGAGCACTTCCAAAGCATCAATGTGGACCATTGTACTCTATTTAGTGCTCTTAAAAGTCTAACTTGCTTGTTGAGCCTTCGTGCCACGTTTCGTGAGGTAAAGATGCGAATAGACCAAGTTATGTTTGAAATTGCACAAAAACGTGAAATGCTCCACTATGGAGAGAGTTGAGCAATTCCAAAGCATGGATGTGGACCGTTGTACTCTATTTAGTGCTCTTAAAAGTCTAACTTGCTAGTTGAGCCTTCGTGCCACGTTTCGTAAGGTAAAGATGCAAATAGACCAAGTTATGTTTGAAATTGCACAAAAACGTGAAATGCTCCACTATAGCGAGAGTTGAGCAATTCGAAAGCATGGATGTGGACCGTTGTACTCTATTTAGTGCTCTTAAAAGTCTAACTTGCTAGTTGAGCCTTCGTGCCATGTTTCGTAAGGTAAAGACGCGAATAGACCAAGTTATGTCTCGAATTGCACAAAAACGTGAAAAGCTCCTCTATGGAGAGAGTTGAGCACTTCCAAAGCATCAATGTGGACCGTTGTACTCTATTTAGTGCTCTTAAAAGTCTAACTTGCTTGTTGAGCCTTCGTGCCACGTTTCGTAAGGTAAAGATGCGAATAGACCAAGTTATGTTTGAAATTGCACAAAAACGTGAAATGCTCCACTATGGAGAGAGTTGAGCACTTCCAAAGCATCAATGTGGACCGTTGTACTCTATTTAGTGCTCTTAAAAGTCTAACTTGCTTGTTGAGCCTTCGTGCCACGTTTCGTAAGGTAAAGATGCAAATAGACCAAGTTATGTTTGAAATTGCACAAAAACGTGAAATGCTCCACTATGGAGAGAGTTGAGCAATTCGAAAGCATGGATGTGGACCGTTGTACTCTATTTAGTGCTCTTAAAAGTCTAACTTGCTAGTTGAGCCTTCGTGCCACGTTTCGTAAGGTAAAGACGCGAATAGACCAAGTTATGTCTCAACTTGCACAAAAACGTGAAAATCTCCTCTATGGAGAGAGTTGAGCACTTCCAAAGCATCAATTTGGACCGTTGTACTCTTTTTAGGACTCTTAAAAGTCTAACTTGCTAGTTGAGCCTTCGTGCCACGTTTCGTAAGGTAAAGATGCGAATAGACCAAGTTATGTTTGAAATTGCACAAAAACGTGAAATTCACCACTATGGAGATAGTTGAGCACTTCCAAAGCATCAATGTGGACCGTTGTACTCTATTAAGTGCTCTTAAAAGTCTAACTTGCTAGTTGAGCCTTCGTGCCATGCTTCGTAAGGTAAAGACGCGAATAGACCAAGTTATGTCTCGAAATGCACAAAAACGTGAAAAGCTCCTCTATGGAGAGAGTTGAGCACTTCCAAAGCATCAATGTGGACCGTTGTACTCTATTAAGTGCTCTTATAAGTCTAACTTGCTTGTTGAGCCTTCGTGCCATGTTTCGTAAGGTAAAGACGCGAATAGACCAAGTTATGTCTCGAATTGCACAAAAACGTGAAAAGCTCCTCTATGGAGAGAGTTGAGCACTTCCAAAGCATCAATGTGGACCGTTGTACTCTATTTAGTGCTCTTAAAAGTCTAACTTGCTTGTTGAGCCTTCGTGCCACGTTTCGTAAGGTAAAGACACGAATAGACCAAGTTATGTCTCGAATTGCACAAAAACGTGAAAAGCTCCTCTATGGAGAGAGTTGAGCACTTCCAAAGCATCAATGCGGACCGTTGTACTCTATTTAGTGCTCTTAAAAGTCTAACTTGCTTGTTGAGCCTTCATGCCACGTTTCGTAAGGTAAAGATGCGAATAGACCAAGTTATGTTTGAAATTGCACAAAAACGTGAAATGCTCCACTATGGAGAGAGTTGAGCAATTCCTAAGCATGGATGTGGACCGTTGTACTCTATTTAGTGCTCTTAAAAGTCTAACTTGCTAGTTGAGCCTTCGTGCCACGTTTCGTAAGGTAAAGACGCGAATAGACCAAGTTATGTCTCGAATTGCACAAAAACGTGAAGAGCTCCTCTATGGAGAGAGTTGAGCACTTCCAAAGCGTCAATGTGGACCGTTGTACTCTATTTAGTGCTCTTAAAAGTCTAACTCGCTAGTTGAGCCTTCGTGCCACGTTTCGTAAGGTAAAGACGCGAATAGACCAAGTTATGTCTCGAATTGCACAAAAACGTGAAAAGCTCCTCTATGGAGAGAGTTGAGCACTTCCAAAGCATCAATGCGGACCGTTGTACTCTATTTAGTGCTCTTAAAAGTCTAACTTGCTTGTTGAGCCTTCATGCCACGTTTCGTAAGGTAAAGATGCGAATAGACCAAGTTATGTTTGAAATTGCACAAAAACGTGAAATGCTCCACTATGGAGAGAGTTGAGCAATTCCAAAACATCAATGTGGACCGTTGTACTCTATTTAGTGCTCTTAAAAGTCTAACTTGCTAGTTGACCCTTCGTGCCACGTTTCGTAAGGTAAAGATGCGAATAGACTAAGTTATGTTTGAAATTGCATAAAAACGCGAAATGCTCCTCTATGGAGAGAGTTGAGCACTTCCAAAGCATCAATGTGGACCGTTGTACTCTATTAAGTGCTCTTAAAAGTCTAACTTGCTAGTTGAGCCTTCGTGCCATGTTTCGTAAGGTAAAGATGCGAATAGACCAAGTTACGTCTCAACTTGCACAAAAACGTGAAAAGCTCCTCTATGGACAGAGTTGAGCAATTCCAAAGCATCAATGTGGACCGTTGTACTCTATTTAGTGCTCTTAAAAGTCTAACTTGCTAGTTGAGCCTTCGCGCCACGTTTCGTAAGGTAAAGACGCGAATAGACCAAGTTATGTCTCGAATTGCACAAAAACGTGAAAAGCTCCTCTATGGAGAGAGTTGAGCACTTCCAAAGCATCAATGTGGACCGTTGTACTCTATTTAGTGCTCTTAAAAGTCTAACTTGCTTGTTGAGCCTTCGTGCCACGTTTCGTAAGGTAAAGATGCGAATAGACCAAGTTATGTTTGAAATTGCACAAAAACGTGGAATGCTCCACTATGGAGAGAGTTGAGCAATTAGAAAGTATGGATGTGGACCGTTGTACTCTATTTAGTGCTCTTAAAAGTCTAACTTGCTAGTTGAGCCTTCGTGGAACGTTTCGTAAGGTAAAGACGCGAATAGACCAAGTTATGTCTCGAATTGCAGAAAAACGTGAAAAGCTCCTCTATGGAGAGAGTTGAGCACTTCCAAAGCATCAATGTGGACCGTTGTACTCTATTAAGTGCTCTTAAAAGTCTAACTTGCTTGTTGAGCCTTCGTGCCACGTTTCGTATGGTAAAGATGCGAATAGACCAAGTTATGTTTGAAATTGCACAAAAACGTGAAATGCTCCACTATGGAGAGAGTTGAGCAATTCGAAAGCATGGATGTGGACCGTTGTACTCTATTTAGTGCTCTTAAAAGTCTAACTAGCTAGTTCAGCCTTCGTGCCACGTTTCGTAAGGTAAAGACGCGAATAGACCAAGTTATGTCTCGAATTGCACAAAAACGTGAAAAGCTCCTCTATGGAGAGAGTTGAGCACTTCCAAAGCATCAATGTGGACCGTTGTACTCTATTTAGTGCTCTTAAAAGTCTAACTTGCTTGTTGAGCCTTCGTGCCACGTTTCGTAAGGTAAAGACGCGAATAGACCAAGTTATGTCTCGAATTGCACAAAAACGTGAAAAGCTCCTCTATGGAGAGAGTTGAGCACTTCCAAAGCATCAATGCGGACCGTTGTACTCTATTTAGTGCTCTTAAAAGTCTAACTTGCTTGTTGAGCCTTCATGCCACGTTTCGTAAGGTAAAGATGCGAATAGACCAAGTTATGTTTGAAATTGCACAAAAACGTGAAATGCTCCACTATGGAGAGAGTTGAGCAATTCCTAAGCATGGATGTGGACCGTTGTACTCTATTTAGTGCTCTTAAAAGTCTAACTTGCTAGTTGAGCCTTCGTGCCACGTTTCGTAAGGTAAAGACGCGAATAGACCAAGTTATGTCTCGAATTGCACAAAAACGTGAAGAGCTCCTCTCTGGAGAGAGTTGAGCACTTCCAAAGCATCAATGTGGACCGTTGTACTCTATTTAGTGCTCTTAAAAGTCTAACTCGCTAGTTGAGCCTTCGTGCCACGTTTCGTAAGGTAAAGATGCGAATAGACCAAGTTACGTCTCAACTTGCACAAAAACGTGAAAAGCTCCTCTATGGAGAGAGTTGAGCAATTCCAAAACATCAATGTGGACCGTTGTACTCTATTTAGTGCTCTTAAAAGTCTAACTTGCTAGTTGACCCTTCGTGCCACGTTTCGTAAGGTAAAGATGCGAATAGACTAAGTTATGTTTGAAATTGCATAAAAACGCGAAATGCTCCACTATGGAGAGAGTTGAGCACTTCCAAAGCATCAATGTGGACCGTTGTACTCTATTAAGTGCTCTTAAAAGTCTAACTTGCTAGTTGAGCCTTCGTGCCATGTTTCGTAAGGTAAAGATGCGAATAGACCAAGTTACGTCTCAACTTGCACAAAAACGTGAAAAGCTCCTCTATGGACAGAGTTGAGCAATTCCAAAGCATCAATGTGGACCGTTGTACTCTATTTAGTGCTCTTAAAAGTCTAACTTGCTAGTTGAGCCTTCGCGCCACGTTTCGTAAGGTAAAGACGCGAATAGACCAAGTTATGTCTCGAATTGCACAAAAACGTGAAAAGCTCCTCTATGGAGAGAGTTGAGCACTTCCAAAGCATCAATGTGGACCGTTGTACTCTATTTAGTGCTCTTAAAAGTCTAACTTGCTTGTTGAGCCTTCGTGCCACGTTTCGTAAGGTAAAGATGCGAATAGACCAAGTTATGTTTGAAATTGCACAAAAACGTGGAATGCTCCACTATGGAGAGAGTTGAGCAATTAGAAAGTATGGATGTGGACCGTTGTACTCTATTTAGTGCTCTTAAAAGTCTAACTTGCTAGTTGAGCCTTCGTGCAACGTTTCGTAAGGTAAAGACGCGAATAGACCAAGTTATGTCTCGAATTGCAGAAAAACGTGAAAAGCTCCTCTATGGAGAGAGTTGAGCACTTCCAAAGCATCAATGTGGACCGTTGTACTCTATTAAGTGCTCTTAAAAGTCTAACTTGCTTGTTGAGCCTTCGTGCCACGTTTCGTATGGTAAAGATGCGAATAGACCAAGTTATGTTTGAAATTGCACAAAAACGTGAAATGCTCCACTATGGAGAGAGTTGAGCAATTCGAAAGCATGGATGTGGACCGTTGTACTCTATTTAGTGCTCTTAAAAGTCTAACTAGCTAGTTCAGCCTTCGTGCCACGTTTCGTAAGGTAAAGACGCGAATAGACCAAGTTATGTCTCGAATTGCACAAAAACGTGAAAAGCTCCTCTATGGAGAGAGTTGAGCACTTCCAAAGCATCAATGTGGACCGTTGTACTCTATTAAGTGCTCTTATAAGTCTAACTTGCTTGTTGAGCCTTCGTGCCATGTTTCGTAAGGTAAAGACGCGAATAGACCAAGTTATGTCTCGAATTGCACAAAAACGTGAAAAGCTCCTCTATGGAGAGAGTTGAGCACTTCCAAAGCATCAATGTGGACCGTTGTACTCTATTTAGTGCTCTTAAAAGTCTAACTTGCTTGTTGAGCCTTCGTGCCACGTTTCGTAAGGTAAAGATGCGAATAGACCAAGTTATGTTTGAAATTGCACAAAAACGTGAAATGCTCCACTATGGAGAGAGTTGAGCAATTCCAAAGCATGGATGTGGACCGTTGTACTCTATTTAGTGCTCTTAAAAGTCTAACTTGCTAGTTGAGCCTTCGTGCCACGTTTCGTAAGGTAAAGACGCGAATAGACCAAGTTATGTCTCGAATTGCACAAAAACGTGAAAAGCTCCTCTATGGAGAGAGTTGAGCACTTCCAAAGCATCAATGTGGACCGTTGTACCCTATTTAGTGCTCTTAAAAGTCTAACTAGCTATTTGAGCCTTCGTGCCACGTTTCGTAAGGTAAAGATGCGAATAGACCAAGTTACGTCTGAAGTTGCACAAAAACGTGAAAAGCTCCTCTATGGAGAGAGTTGAGCAATTCCAAAACATCAATGTGGACCGTTGTACTCTTTTTAGTGCTCTTAAAAGTCTAACTTGCTAGTTGAGCCTTCGTGCCACGTTTCGTAAGGTAAAGATGTGAATAGACCAAGTTATGTTTGAAATTGCCCAAAAACGTGAAATGCTCCACTATGGAGAGAGTTGAGCACTTCCAAAGCATCAATGTGGACCGTTGTACTCTATTAAGTGCTCTTAAAAGTCTAACTTGCTAGTTGAGCCTTCGTGCCATGTTTCGTAAGGTAAAGATGCGAATAGACCAAGTTACGTCTCAACTTGCACAAAAACGTGAAAAGCTCCTCTATGGACAGAGTTGAGCAATTCCAAAGCATCAATGTGGACCGTTGTACTCTATTTAGTGCTCTTAAAAGTCTAACTTGCTAGTTGAGCCTTCGCGCCACGTTTCGTAAGGTAAAGACGCGAATAGACCAAGTTATGTCTCGAATTGCACAAAAACGTGAAAAGCTCCTCTATGGAGAGAGTTGAGCACTTCCAAAGCATCAATGTGGACCGTTGTACTCTATTTAGTGCTCTTAAAAGTCTAACTTGCTAGTTGAGCCTTCGTGCTACGTTTCGTAAGGTAAAGACGCGAATAGACCAAGTTATGTCTCAAATTGCACAAAAACGTGAAAAGCTCCTCTATGGAGAGAGTTGAGCACTTCCAAAGCATCAACGTGGACCGTTGTACTCTATTTAGTGCTCTTAAAAGTCTAACTTGTTTGTTGAGCCTTCGTGCCACGTTTCGTAAGGTAAAGATACGAATAGACCAAGTTACGTCTCAAATTGCACAAAAACGTGAAATGCTCCACTATGGAGGGAGTTGAGCAATTCCAAAGCCTGAATGTGGACCGTTGTACTCTATTTAGTGCTCTTAAAAGTCTAACTTGCTAGTTGAGCCTTCGTGCCACGTTTCGTAAGGTAAAGACGCGAATAGACCAAGTTATGTCTCAACTTGCACAAAAACGTGAAAGGCTCCTCTATGGAGAGAGTTGAGCACTTCCAAAGCATCAATTTGGACCGTTGTACTATTTTTAGGACTCTTAAAAGTCTAACTTGCTAGTTGAGCCTTCGTGCCACGTTTCGTAAGGTAAAGATGCGAATAGACCAAGTTATGTTTGAAATTGCACAAAAAAGTGAAATTCTCCACTATGTAGAGAGTTGAGCACTTCCAAAGCATCAATGTGGACCGTTGTACTCTATTAAGTGCTCTTAAAAGTCTAACTTGCTAGTTGAGCCTTCGTGCCACGTTTCGTAAGGTAAAGACGCGAATAGACCAAGTTATGTCTTGAATTGCACAAAAACGTGAAAAGCTCCTCACTGGAGAGAGTTGAGCACTTCCAAAGCATCAATGTGGACCGTTGTACTCTATTTAGTGCTCTTAAAAGTCTAACTTGCTTGTTGAGCCTTCGTGCCACGTTTCGTAAGGTAAAGATGCGAATAGACCAAGTTATGTTTCAAATTACACATATACGTGAAATGCTCCACTATGGAGAGAGTTGAGCAATTCCAAAGCATGAATGTGGACCGTTGTACTCTATTTGGTGCTCTTAAAAGTCTAACTTGCTAGTTGAGCCTTCGTGCCACGTTTCGTAAGGTAAAGACGCGAATAGACCAAGTTATGTCTCCAATTGCACAACAACGTGAAAAGCTCCTCTATGGAGAGAGTTGAGCACTTCCAAAGCATCAATGTGGACCGTTGTACTCTATTTAGTGCTGTTAAAAGTCTAACTTGCTAGTTGAGCCTTTGTGTCATGTTTCGTAACGTAAAGAGGTGAATAGAGCAAGTTATGTCTCAAATTCCACAAAAAGTGAAATGCTCCTCTATGGAGAGAGTTGAGCACTTCCCAAGCATCAATGTGGACCGTTGCACTCTATTTAGTGCTCTTAAAAGTCTAACTTTCTAGTTGAGCCTTCGTGCCACGTTTCGTAAGGTAAAGACGCGAATAGACCAAGTTATGTCTCCAATTGCACAACAACGTGAAAAGCTCCTCTATGGAGAGAGTTGAGCACTTCCAAAGCATCAATGTGGACCGTTGTACTCTATTTAGTGCTCTTAAAAGTCTAACTTGCTTGTTGACCCTTCGTGCCACGTTTCGTAAGGTAAAGATGCGAATAGACTAAGTTATGTTTGAAATTGCATAAAAACGCGAAATGCTCCACTATGGAGAGAGTTGAGCACTTCCAAAGCATCAATGTGGACCGTTGTACTCTATTAAGTGCTCTTAAAAGTCTAACTTGCTAGTTGAGCCTTCGTGCCATGTTTCGTAAGGTAAAGATGCGAATAGACCAAGTTACGTCTCAACTTGCACAAAAACGTGAAAAGCTCCTCTATGGACAGAGTTGAGCAATTCCAAAGCATCAATGTGGACCGTTGTACTCTATTTAGTGCTCTTAAAAGTCTAACTTGCTAGTTGAGCCTTCGCGCCACGTTTCGTAAGGTAAAGACGCGAATAGACCAAGTTATGTCTCGAATTGCACAAAAACGTGAAAAGCTCCTCTATGGAGAGAGTTGAGCACTTCCAAAGCATCAATGTGGACCGTTGTACTCTATTTAGTGCTCTTAAAAGTCTAACTTGCTTGTTGAGCCTTCGTGCCACGTTTCGTAAGGTAAAGATGCGAATAGACCAAGTTATGTTTGAAATTGCACAAAAACGTGGAATGCTCCACTATGGAGAGAGTTGAGCAATTAGAAAGTATGGATGTGGACCGTTGTACTCTATTTAGTGCTCTTAAAAGTCTAACTTGCTAGTTGAGCCTTCGTGGAACGTTTCGTAAGGTAAAGACGCGAATAGACCAAGTTATGTCTCGAATTGCAGAAAAACGTGAAAAGCTCCTCTATGGAGAGAGTTGAGCACTTCCAAAGCATCAATGTGGACCGTTGTACTCTATTAAGTGCTCTTAAAAGTCTAACTTGCTTGTTGAGCCTTCGTGCCACGTTTCGTATGGTAAAGATGCGAATAGACCAAGTTATGTTTGAAATTGCACAAAAACGTGAAATGCTCCACTATGGAGAGAGTTGAGCAATTCGAAAGCATGGATGTGGACCGTTGTACTCTATTTAGTGCTCTTAAAAGTCTAACTAGCTAGTTCAGCCTTCGTGCCACGTTTCGTAAGGTAAAGACGCGAATAGACCAAGTTATGTCTCGAATTGCACAAAAACGTGAAAAGCTCCTCTATGGAGAGAGTTGAGCACTTCCAAAGCATCAATGTGGACCGTTGTACTCTATTTAGTGCTCTTAAAAGTCTAACTTGCTTGTTGAGCCTTCGTGCCACGTTTCGTAAGGTAAAGACGCGAATAGACCAAGTTATGTCTCGAATTGCACAAAAACGTGAAAAGCTCCTCTATGGAGAGAGTTGAGCACTTCCAAAGCATCAATGCGGACCGTTGTACTCTATTTAGTGCTCTTAAAAGTCTAACTTGCTTGTTGAGCCTTCATGCCACGTTTCGTAAGGTAAAGATGCGAATAGACCAAGTTATGTTTGAAATTGCACAAAAACGTGAAATGCTCCACTATGGAGAGAGTTGAGCAATTCCTAAGCATGGATGTGGACCGTTGTACTCTATTTAGTGCTCTTAAAAGTCTAACTTGCTAGTTGAGCCTTCGTGCCACGTTTCGTAAGGTAAAGACGCGAATAGACCAAGTTATGTCTCGAATTGCACAAAAACGTGAAGAGCTCCTCTCTGGAGAGAGTTGAGCACTTCCAAAGCATCAATGTGGACCGTTGTACTCTATTTAGTGCTCTTAAAAGTCTAACTCGCTAGTTGAGCCTTCGTGCCACGTTTCGTAAGGTAAAGATGCGAATAGACCAAGTTACGTCTCAACTTGCACAAAAACGTGAAAAGCTCCTCTATGGAGAGAGTTGAGCAATTCCAAAACATCAATGTGGACCGTTGTACTCTATTTAGTGCTCTTAAAAGTCTAACTTGCTAGTTGACCCTTCGTGCCACGTTTCGTAAGGTAAAGATGCGAATAGACTAAGTTATGTTTGAAATTGCATAAAAACGCGAAATGCTCCACTATGGAGAGAGTTGAGCACTTCCAAAGCATCAATGTGGACCGTTGTACTCTATTAAGTGCTCTTAAAAGTCTAACTTGCTAGTTGAGCCTTCGTGCCATGTTTCGTAAGGTAAAGATGCGAATAGACCAAGTTACGTCTCAACTTGCACAAAAACGTGAAAAGCTCCTCTATGGACAGAGTTGAGCAATTCCAAAGCATCAATGTGGACCGTTGTACTCTATTTAGTGCTCTTAAAAGTCTAACTTGCTAGTTGAGCCTTCGCGCCACGTTTCGTAAGGTAAAGACGCGAATAGACCAAGTTATGTCTCGAATTGCACAAAAACGTGAAAAGCTCCTCTATGGAGAGAGTTGAGCACTTCCAAAGCATCAATGTGGACCGTTGTACTCTATTTAGTGCTCTTAAAAGTCTAACTTGCTTGTTGAGCCTTCGTGCCACGTTTCGTAAGGTAAAGATGCGAATAGACCAAGTTATGTTTGAAATTGCACAAAAACGTGGAATGCTCCACTATGGAGAGAGTTGAGCAATTAGAAAGTATGGATGTGGACCGTTGTACTCTATTTAGTGCTCTTAAAAGTCTAACTTGCTAGTTGAGCCTTCGTGCAACGTTTCGTAAGGTAAAGACGCGAATAGACCAAGTTATGTCTCGAATTGCAGAAAAACGTGAAAAGCTCCTCTATGGAGAGAGTTGAGCACTTCCAAAGCATCAATGTGGACCGTTGTACTCTATTAAGTGCTCTTAAAAGTCTAACTTGCTTGTTGAGCCTTCGTGCCACGTTTCGTATGGTAAAGATGCGAATAGACCAAGTTATGTTTGAAATTGCACAAAAACGTGAAATGCTCCACTATGGAGAGAGTTGAGCAATTCGAAAGCATGGATGTGGACCGTTGTACTCTATTTAGTGCTCTTAAAAGTCTAACTAGCTAGTTCAGCCTTCGTGCCACGTTTCGTAAGGTAAAGACGCGAATAGACCAAGTTATGTCTCGAATTGCACAAAAACGTGAAAAGCTCCTCTATGGAGAGAGTTGAGCACTTCCAAAGCATCAATGTGGACCGTTGTACTCTATTAAGTGCTCTTATAAGTCTAACTTGCTTGTTGAGCCTTCGTGCCATGTTTCGTAAGGTAAAGACGCGAATAGACCAAGTTATGTCTCGAATTGCACAAAAACGTGAAAAGCTCCTCTATGGAGAGAGTTGAGCACTTCCAAAGCATCAATGTGGACCGTTGTACTCTATTTAGTGCTCTTAAAAGTCTAACTTGCTTGTTGAGCCTTCGTGCCACGTTTCGTAAGGTAAAGATGCGAATAGACCAAGTTATGTTTGAAATTGCACAAAAACGTGAAATGCTCCACTATGGAGAGAGTTGAGCAATTCCAAAGCATGGATGTGGACCGTTGTACTCTATTTAGTGCTCTTAAAAGTCTAACTTGCTAGTTGAGCCTTCGTGCCACGTTTCGTAAGGTAAAGACGCGAATAGACCAAGTTATGTCTCGAATTGCACAAAAACGTGAAAAGCTCCTCTATGGAGAGAGTTGAGCACTTCCAAAGCATCAATGTGGACCGTTGTACCCTATTTAGTGCTCTTAAAAGTCTAACTAGCTATTTGAGCCTTCGTGCCACGTTTCGTAAGGTAAAGATGCGAATAGACCAAGTTACGTCTGAAGTTGCACAAAAACGTGAAAAGCTCCTCTATGGAGAGAGTTGAGCAATTCCAAAACATCAATGTGGACCGTTGTACTCTTTTTAGTGCTCTTAAAAGTCTAACTTGCTAGTTGAGCCTTCGTGCCACGTTTCGTAAGGTAAAGATGTGAATAGACCAAGTTATGTTTGAAATTGCCCAAAAACGTGAAATGCTCCACTATGGAGAGAGTTGAGCACTTCCAAAGCATCAATGTGGACCGTTGTACTCTATTAAGTGCTCTTAAAAGTCTAACTTGCTAGTTGAGCCTTCGTGCCATGTTTCGTAAGGTAAAGATGCGAATAGACCAAGTTACGTCTCAACTTGCACAAAAACGTGAAAAGCTCCTCTATGGACAGAGTTGAGCAATTCCAAAGCATCAATGTGGACCGTTGTACTCTATTTAGTGCTCTTAAAAGTCTAACTTGCTAGTTGAGCCTTCGCGCCACGTTTCGTAAGGTAAAGACGCGAATAGACCAAGTTATGTCTCGAATTGCACAAAAACGTGAAAAGCTCCTCTATGGAGAGAGTTGAGCACTTCCAAAGCATCAATGTGGACCGTTGTACTCTATTTAGTGCTCTTAAAAGTCTAACTTGCTAGTTGAGCCTTCGTGCTACGTTTCGTAAGGTAAAGACGCGAATAGACCAAGTTATGTCTCAAATTGCACAAAAACGTGAAAAGCTCCTCTATGGAGAGAGTTGAGCACTTCCAAAGCATCAACGTGGACCGTTGTACTCTATTTAGTGCTCTTAAAAGTCTAACTTGTTTGTTGAGCCTTCGTGCCACGTTTCGTAAGGTAAAGATACGAATAGACCAAGTTACGTCTCAAATTGCACAAAAACGTGAAATGCTCCACTATGGAGGGAGTTGAGCAATTCCAAAGCCTGAATGTGGACCGTTGTACTCTATTTAGTGCTCTTAAAAGTCTAACTTGCTAGTTGAGCCTTCGTGCCACGTTTCGTAAGGTAAAGACGCGAATAGACCAAGTTATGTCTCAACTTGCACAAAAACGTGAAAGGCTCCTCTATGGAGAGAGTTGAGCACTTCCAAAGCATCAATTTGGACCGTTGTACTATTTTTAGGACTCTTAAAAGTCTAACTTGCTAGTTGAGCCTTCGTGCCACGTTTCGTAAGGTAAAGATGCGAATAGACCAAGTTATGTTTGAAATTGCACAAAAAAGTGAAATTCTCCACTATGTAGAGAGTTGAGCACTTCCAAAGCATCAATGTGGACCGTTGTACTCTATTAAGTGCTCTTAAAAGTCTAACTTGCTAGTTGAGCCTTCGTGCCACGTTTCGTAAGGTAAAGACGCGAATAGACCAAGTTATGTCTTGAATTGCACAAAAACGTGAAAAGCTCCTCACTGGAGAGAGTTGAGCACTTCCAAAGCATCAATGTGGACCGTTGTACTCTATTTAGTGCTCTTAAAAGTCTAACTTGCTTGTTGAGCCTTCGTGCCACGTTTCGTAAGGTAAAGATGCGAATAGACCAAGTTATGTTTCAAATTACACATATACGTGAAATGCTCCACTATGGAGAGAGTTGAGCAATTCCAAAGCATGAATGTGGACCGTTGTACTCTATTTGGTGCTCTTAAAAGTCTAACTTGCTAGTTGAGCCTTCGTGCCACGTTTCGTAAGGTAAAGACGCGAATAGACCAAGTTATGTCTCCAATTGCACAACAACGTGAAAAGCTCCTCTATGGAGAGAGTTGAGCACTTCCAAAGCATCAATGTGGACCGTTGTACTCTATTTAGTGCTGTTAAAAGTCTAACTTGCTAGTTGAGCCTTTGTGTCATGTTTCGTAACGTAAAGAGGTGAATAGAGCAAGTTATGTCTCAAATTCCACAAAAAGTGAAATGCTCCTCTATGGAGAGAGTTGAGCACTTCCCAAGCATCAATGTGGACCGTTGCACTCTATTTAGTGCTCTTAAAAGTCTAACTTTCTAGTTGAGCCTTCGTGCCACGTTTCGTAAGGTAAAGACGCGAATAGACCAAGTTATGTCTCCAATTGCACAACAACGTGAAAAGCTCCTCTATGGAGAGAGTTGAGCACTTCCAAAGCATCAATGTGGACCGTTGTACTCTATTTAGTGCTCTTAAAAGTCTAACTTGCTTGTTGAGCCTTCGTGCCACGTTTCGTAAGGTAAAGATGCGAATAGACCAAGTTATGTTTGAAATTGCACAAAAACGTGGAATGCTCCACTATGGAGAGAGTTGAGCAATTAGAAAGTATGGATGTGGACCGTTGTACTCTATTTAGTGCTCTTAAAAGTCTAACTTGCTAGTTGAGCCTTCGTGCAACGTTTCGTAAGGTAAAGACGCGAATAGACCAAGTTATGTCTCGAATTGCAGAAAAACGTGAAAAGCTCCTCTATGGAGAGAGTTGAGCACTTCCAAAGCATCAATGTGGACCGTTGTACTCTATTAAGTGCTCTTAAAAGTCTAACTTGCTTGTTGAGCCTTCGTGCCACGTTTCGTATGGTAAAGATGCGAATAGACCAAGTTATGTTTCAAATTGCACAAAAACGTGAAATGCTCCACTATGGAGAGAGTTGAGCAATTCCAAAGCATGAATATGGACCGTTGTACTCTATTTAGTGCTCTTAAAAGTCTATCTTGCTAGTTGAGCCTTCATGCCACGTTTCGTAAGGTAAAGACGCGAATAGACCAAGTTATGTCTCCAATTGCACAAAAACATGAAAAGCTCCTCTATGGAGAGAGTTGAGCACTTCCAAAAGCATCAATGTGGACCGTTGTACTCTATTTAGTGCTCTTAAAGTCTAACTTGCTAGTTGAGCCTTCGCGCCACGTTTCGTAAGGTAAAGACGCGAATAGACCAAGTTATGTCTCGAATTGCACAAAAACGTGAAAAGCTCCTCTATGAGAGAGTTGAGCACTTCCAAAGCATCAATGTGGACCGTTGTACTCTATTTAGTGCTCTTAAAAGTCTAACTCGCTAGTTGAGCCTTCGTGCCACGTTTCGTAAGGTAAAGATGCGAATAGACCAAGTTACGTCTCAACTTGCACAAAAACGTGAAAAGCTCCTCTACGGAGAGAGTTGAGCAATTCCAAAGCATCAATGTGGACCGTTGTACTCTATTAAGTGTCTTAAAAGTCTAACTTGCTAGTTGAGCCTTCGTGCCATGTTTCGTAAGGTAAAGATGCGAATAGACCAAGTTACGTCTCAGCTTGCACAAAAACGTGAAAAGCTCCTCTATGGAGAGAGTTTACCACTTCCAAAGCATCAATTTGGACCGTTGTACTCTATTTAGTGCTCTTAAAAGTCTAACTTGCTAGTTGAGCCTTCGTGCCACTTTTCGTAAGGTAAAGATGCGAATAGACCAAGTTATGTTTGAAATTGCACAAAAACGTGAAATTCTCCACTATGGAGAGAGTTGAGCAATTCCAGAGCATGGATGTGGACCGTTGTTCTCTATTTAGTGCTGTTAAAAGTCTAACTTGCTAGTTGAGCCTTCGTGCCACGTTTCGTAAGGTAAAAACGCGAATAGACCAAGTTATGTCTCGAATTGCACAAAAACGTGAAAAGATCCTCTATGGAGAGAGTTGAGCACTTCCAAAGCATCAATGTGGACCGTTGTACTCTATTTTGTGCTCTTAAAAGTCTAACTTGCTTGTTGAGCCTTCGTGCCACGTTTCGTAAGGTAAAGATGCGAATAGACCAAGTTATGTTTCAAATTGCACAAAAACGTGAAATGCTCCACTATGGAGAGAGTTGAGCAATTCCAAAGCATGAATATGGACCGTTGTACTCTATTTAGTGCTCTTAAAAGTCTAACTTGCTAGTTGAGCCTTCATGCCACGTTTCGTAAGGTAAAGACGCGAATAGACCAAGTTATGTCTCCAATTGCACAACAACGTGAAAAGCTCCTCTATGGAGAGAGTTGAGCACTTCCAAAGCATCAATGTGGACCGTTGTACTCTATTTAGTGCTCTTAAAAGTCTAACTTGCTAGTTGAGCCTTTGTGTCATGTTTCGTAACGTAAAGAGGCGAATAGAGCAAGTTATGTCTCAAATTCCACAAAAACGTGAAAAGATCCTCTATGGAGAGAGTTGAGCACTTCCAAAGCATCAATGTGGACCGTTGTACTCTATTTAGTGCTCTGAAAAGTCTAACTTGCTTGTTGAGCCATCGTGCCACGTTTCGTAAGGTAAAGATGCGAATAGACCAAGTTATATTTCAAATTGCACAAAAACGTGAAATGCTCCACTATGGAGAGAGTTGAGCAATTCCAAAGCATGAATATGGACCGTTGTACTCTATTTAGTGCTCCTAAAAGTCTATCTTGCTAGTTGAGCCTTCATGCCACGTTTCGTAAGGTAAAGACGCGAATAGACCAAGTTATGTCTCCAATTGCACAAAAACATGAAAAGCTCCTCTATGGAGAGAGTTGAGCACTTCCAAAAGCATCAATGTGGACCGTTGTACTCTATTTAGTGCTCTTAAGAGCACCCACAGTGGGAGCTATATCTCACACTTGATACCCCACTTTTTGGAAAAGTTCAGCACTATACCCTCACAATGGGATCTTTTTACATACTTGATAAATAATGGTGTACAATGGAAATTTTAGAAAAACTTGAGAGTTCAAGTGTGAAGTAATTTTTCCAAAAGCCAATCAGAATGGGCCACCTGTCCTTGGTTGTTAAATACCCTAGATCAATACAGAGCATCGTCTTCGTATCACGCTCTTTTGCAAACGAACAACGAGACCAGTGTCACGAATTCAATTCTTCTTGCCTTCTTCATCAAGTGAGTAGCTTCGATTTCATTCTCTTTTTTTTACCCAAATCTGTATCTGAGACCCATATTAATATACTGTTGTTCTTCTTGGCAAAATACAGAGAAGATTGGGAGTGTTTCGATTCTAGCATCTTCTTCATCAATCGGTAAGATTTTTCATTTAAATTCTTGTTATGTACCAAATTAGTTGGATCTGAGACCTATCTTTCCCTAGGGATTCTTTAGTTTAGTTGGATTTGAGAGTGTTTTGTATTTTGGTTATAGTTGAGTGTTTCGATTCTTGTCTGACATGTTTAGATTTGTTGTTTTGAGCTTATTTTTGTTTTGTGTTTTGTGCTGATTTTTTTTTATTTATATAAGTGACGAAATTACAGTATCTCCATGTACTAAGGAATTCCTGAATCTTCATGTTATAATATCATTGTCCAAAGCTTTTGTGCTTGTAATTTGGATGGTTAGATACCACTAACGAAGTCTTAACAACTCAGTTTCTTTTGGGCAGTTGCTAATGGAGCTATCCTAAAGTTCCTAACCTAGAAAGACAGTAACCTTAAGTTTAGTGTGATATATATATATATATATATATATATATATATATATATATATATATATATATATCAGCATGTTCAAAAGTCCATAGTTGAAGCTATTTATTCAGATACTTGTCCTGTCATTTTCGTTAAAAGTTGGACATATTTCCTCTTTAATGCAATATGGTACTTCATTGTCATCGTATACATGTTTGTAAATTCAATTTTAGTAAGTATTCCTTTGACTTTGTACATTCAAGAACTTTCTTCTTTGCCCACCATTGAAATTATGAACAAATTGGTAGTTTTTTAACTGTGAACTCCATGTAAATATATTTCAAGAATCAATAATACTTTTATTCTTTTGTTTGCTAATGGGGTTTTCTGGTTTTGGGAACTGAAGTGTCATTCAAAGTGGTTGATCCAACTTATGAATTATCACCAACCAATGGTAGATTGCTAGGTGGGTGGGTTTAATGATTTTATATACTCTGCAACTGCAATGACTAATTTTGGTCTAGTTTTTACATTTTCTCTGTTTGGTAGAGAACTATTGATTGCAGGAAGGGGACAAGCAATGCACGTGTGGGGTATCAAGTGTTTTGTGTGGTATAGATTGGGTTGCATGATCTGCATTCTTTATTTGAGTTTATATATTTTGTTCATAGAACTCAGGAGAAAAATTTAGGTCCATGGATTTACTGACAGTTTAATTTATTGCACATTACAAAGAAAAAATCTCATTAGCAACACCAATTTTGGTGCTGCTATTGAGATTACTTTTACTCAGTTTTTTACTTGTCATTGCACCTGGTTACATCTGTTTAAATTGTTGAAGCAGTAGTTGAGATTGTGATTCATTTTCTTACTTGTTCATGTATACTTTTTCATGTCCATCTTACACAAACTCAAGGAATGGATCCCAATTCTCCCTCACACCACCATCATGCATCGATGAGCAATGATGTTGATGATGTCAGTCAGCAACCAAGGGTCAATCCAATACAATGGCCCACTGATTTGACATTCTGCCCGTCACAAATGAATGCCGCACAAGCAGCTGCCTTTGCATCATTCTTTCAGCAGCAATTTAGTGCTCAACAACATCCATCGGTCAACCTAATGCAAGCAAATGCAACGGTACAGTTTCAAGGACCTTCTGATTCTCGAATGCCCTCCTCACAAACCGGATCCCGATCAACACAGGGGTCCAATCGAAAATCTCCTAATTGGAAGGTGAATGAGGATGTCGCACTCTGTCAAGCATGGGTCAGAATTTCAGAAGACCCGATTATTGGAAATGGACAAGCTCATGATGCGTTCTGGTTTAGCATATGGACTGAATTCAAATTGCGGACGCCAGGGACAGAACGTGTTCAAAGAGCGTGCGAGAATAGATGGGCTATCATTCAAGCAGATGTTTCAAAGTGGAGGGCCATCGTGAAGAGGGTTCAAAGAGTTAGGGCAAGTGGGACTAATCCAAATGACGAGGTAAAATTGTGGTTTTTTTTTTTAATTTTACTACTAATTTATTCCCTGTATGATCATTATAGTATTTTTGGTTTAGTACATACTTGATACTTTTTTATTTCTATTTTTGCAGTGGGGAGCTGCCTTAATGGTCTTCAAAAAAGACCATGGAAGAGATTTCAAACTCATACATTGTTGGGAGATACTTCGCACATGCTCAAAATGGCATATTTCTACCGATGAGAAAGAGGCAAGGGATGTTGGCCGGGGCGGCAAAGGTGGCAATAATCGATCAAGGTTTTCGAACAGTTCTCATGGATTGCCAGTTCATAATGTCTCTGCATCATCCTCACTGGGGCTCGATGATTATCCCAATTCTTACAGCCCTACCATTGATCCTACCCGTGATCCCACACCAACATCTGAATCACCTGTTCACATGGTCGGAAACAATGATATGGTGCACATCAGTCGTGAGCCAGCCATCACTAGACCATTAGGGCGAAAAGCAGCAAAGGAGAAACGTCGTCGCAGCATAGGAACTGGATCTCAAGCGTCATCCGCTGCAAGTGAAAAGCTCTCAGCCACTGTGAATGCTTGGAGAGAATCATCAGAGAGTAGATTAGATTCACTTAAGCAAATTAGTGAGGAGCAAGCATTCCATGCGACAAAGATGGCTAAGTTGGATGCTCTAGAGAAAGCTCTCAAGATCACCACGCAGTTTGCGGATGCTGAGAAGGGGTTGTTGTCCATAGATTCAGATCTGAACAGAGATGAAATAATATCTAGGCAGCTGGCAAGGGTGAAAGATCTTGACGATTTAGACAAAGAGTTCAAAAGTAAGTGCTATTTTAAGTTTGTTCATTATATTTAATTTGTATGTCCAATTGCTATAGAGATATATGTCATTCCATGTCTGAATTACAGGGATTCGAGCATTAGAGTACTCGCCGAAAAGTGCTACAAGATTGCGTGAAGGAATGGAAGGGACGAATTTGGATCCAGTAAATCTTTACAACCGATTCAATGCATCAGATCCACCAGATGATGAACTTTAGAACAATTTGTCGAGCCACAATGTCGAATGGATTTATTTGAATGGAATACTTAATACTGTGAAGTATGAACTTGCATTTGATAATTCTGGGAATGTATAATAATGTGTACTTGCATTGTCTTTCTTAAGATTGTTGGATTATGAGTGTGGAGGATTATGAGTTTGTTGAATTATTAGTTTACTGCATTACCTTGAATAATACTATTTATGAGTTTACTGCATTACCTTGAATGATACTATTTATGAATGATATTGTTTTATGAATGATACTGTTTTATGAATGATACTGTTTTATCAAAGATACTGTTTTATAAATGATATTGTTTTATAAAAGATACTGTTTTATGAATGATCCCGTTTTATAAAAGATACTGTTTTATGAATGATATTGTTTTATGAATATACTGTTTTATGAAAGATACTGTTTTATGAATGATACTGTTTTATGAAAGATACTGTTTTATGAATGATATTGTTTTATGAATATACTGTTTTATGAAAGATACTGTTTTATGAATGATACTGTTTTATGAAAGATACTGTTTTATGAATGATATTGTTTTATGAATATACTGTTTTATGAAAGATACTGGTTTATGAATGATACTGTTTTATAAAAGATACTGTTTTATAAAAGATACTGTTTTATGAATGATACTGTTTTATGAACATACTGCTTTATGAAAGATACTGTTTTATGAAAGATATTGTTTATGCATGCAGTTTGTTATTGTTATTGCTACTGTTAATTAATTATATGCATGCACGTTTGTTCCAACAATAATTACATATGGGCAGTCTCTCCACCAAAATTATTCCAAAGATGGATCATAAGGTCATTTCGAAGCCTACCATTGACGGACCTATCACGAACTTGCTGCATGCGTGAAGATATGAAACATCCCAGCAGCCCTTCATCATGCTCAAGTAGGTCGGATGGCATTACTTCACCGAGAACAGGCTGCCATGGTTCGATATTCAAATGCCGCTCATCTTTGATGATCATATTATGAAGAATAATGCAACAGTTCATAATATTTGTGACAGTTTCTTCATCCCAAAATCGAACCGGACCCTGAGTTATTGCCCATTTTGATTGCAACACACCGAAAGCTCTTTCGACATCCTTTCTTGCCGCTTCCTGTTTTTTTGCAAAATGTTTCTCCATCTCATTTTTCGGGTGCTTGAGTGTTTGGACCAATGTGGCATAGTGAGGGTATATGCAATCAGTTAAGTAGTAGGGAATGTGATACATCCTTCCATTTACTTCGTACGGAATGTTTGGTGTTTGACATTGAATGAACCTGTCGAAAAGCGGCGAGTGGTCAAGAACGGATATATCATTGTACGATCCAGGCATACCGAAGAAAGAATGCCATATCCAAAGATCTTGAGATGCAACAGCCTCTAGCACCATTGTGGGCCTCCCATAGTGACCAACGTACTGGCCATGCCAAGCAGTAGGACAATTTTTCCATTCCCAGTGCATACAATCTAAAGACCCGATCATCCCTGGAAACCCACGAGATTTATTCTCATCTATCAATCGAATCAGGTCTCGTTCATTGGGAGATCTTAGATATTGCTCAGAGTACATGTCAATGATTGTCCGACAAAAGATACGAACAGTCTCGGTTGCCGTTGTCTCCGCAATGCTAAGAGCTTCATCCTCACGGTCAATGGGATTTCCGTAAGCAAGAATGCGCAAGGCTGCTGTAATTTTTTGGATGGATGTAAAACCTGCCCTACCAGTGCAATCATATTTCAACTGAAAATAAGGTTCAACCACTTCTATGTCGGCTCGAATACGATGGAACAACTCCCTTCGCATTCGGAAGCGGCGTCGAAACATGCGTTGTGGGTAAATGCAGTCCACAGCAAAGTACTTCTTGACAAGCTCGTTGTGCGCTTTGACACGATCACGATTTATGAATGTGCGTCTAGAAACTCTAGATGGCTCGTTCTCCTCTAAATCTGCAATACCTTGCTCTATCATGTTAATGTCATCAATCTCTTGTTGTTGTAGAGCCAAAAATTGTTCCATAATTTGTTGTTGAAATTGCCAATTAGAAGGACCTGCCATTGATGTAGCAAAAGCTAGAGAGTGAAGAATGAGGATACAAGATGAATCAGAATGTCGTTGCTTTGGTTTATTGTTGTTGTTGAAATAGTGGGGGTAGCATTGAAAACAAAGGCCTCCATTCATTGAATTGCACTAATATAAGTACATTAATTCATAAATGATATATAGTTGAATGAGAAGTTGAATGAGAAATTGGCTATTGAATGAGAAATTTCCAATTGAATGAGAATTTGATGTATTGAAATTTAATTTCACACATGCTAATAAATTCGTTGTAAATGAAACATTAAATTATTTATTTAATAATTTGAAGTATTTTATTCATATAAGAATTTATGAATTAATATAACATAATTTCATTATTATTATAGGAAATATAAAGGGAAAGTGGAGGTTGGTAGTTTGTGCTCAATGGTTTTTTTATTTTTATTATAGGAGCTATTGAGGGAAAGTGAATGTTGGTTGTTCTCAAGAAATGGTAAAGCTTGTACCATTGTGAGAGTCTATGAACTACACACTCCAAAAGACATTGAGTGCACAAATTTTGAGACAATATCAAGTGTGTATCAAGGACATCCATTGTGGATGCTCTAAAAGTCTAACTTGCTAGTTGAGCCTTCGCGCCACGTTTCGTAAGGTAAAGACGCGAATAGACCAAGTTATGTCTCGAATTGCACAAAAACGTGAAAAGCTCCTCTATGAGAGAGTTGAGCACTTCCAAAGCATCAATGTGGACCGTTGTACTCTATTTAGTGCTCTTAAAAGTCTAACTCGCTAGTTGAGCCTTCGTGCCACGTTTCGTAAGGTAAAGATGCGAATAGACCAAGTTACGTCTCAACTTGCACAAAAACGTGAAAAGCTCCTCTACGGAGAGAGTTGAGCAATTCCAAAGCATCAATGTGGACCATTGTACTCTATTGAGTGTCTTAAAAGTCTAACTTGCTAGTTGAGCCTTCGTGCCATGTTTCGTAAGGTAAAGATGCGAATAGACCAAGTTACGTCTCAGCTTGCACAAAAACGTGAAAAGCTCCTCTATGGAGAGAGTTGAGCACTTCCAAAGCATCAATGTGGACCGTTGTACTCTATTTTGTGCTCTTAAAAGTCTAACTTGCTTGTTGAGCCTTCGTGCCACGTTTCGTAAGGTAAAGATGCGAATAGACCAAGTTATGTTTCAAATTGCACAAAAACGTGAAATGCTCCACTATGGAGAGAGTTGAGCAATTCCAAAGCATGAATATGGACCGTTGTACTCTATTTAGTGCTCTTAAAAGTCTAACTTGCTAGTTGAGCCTTCGTGCCACGTTTCGTAAGGTAAAGACGCGAATAGACCAAGTTATGTCTCCAATTGCACAACAACGTGAAAAGCTCCTCTATGGAGAGAGTTGAGCACTTCCAAAGCATCAATGTGGACCGTTGTACTCTATTTAGTGCTCTTAAAAGTCTAACTTGCTAGTTGAGCCTTTGTGTCATGTTTCGTAACGTAAAGAGGCGAATAGAGCAAGTTATGTCTCAAATTCCACAAAAAGTGAAATGCTCCTCTATGGAGAGAGTTGAGCACTTCCAAAGCATCAATGTGGACCGTTGTTCTCTATTTAGTGCTGTTAAAAGTCTAACTTGCTAGTTGAGCCTTCGTGCCACGTTTCGTAAGGTAAAGACGCGAATAGACCAAGTTATGTCTCGAATTGCACAAAAACGTGAAAAGATCCTCTATGGAGAGAGTTGAGCACTTCCAAAGCATCAATGTGGACCGTTGTACTCTATTTAGTGCTCTGAATAGTCTAACTTGCTTGTTGAGCCATCGTGCCACGTTTCGTAAGGTAAAGATGCGAATAGACCAAGTTATGTTTCAAATTGCACAAAAACGTGAAATGCTCCACTATGGAGAGAGTTGAGCAATTCCAAAGCATGAATATGGACCGTTGTACTCTATTTAGTGCTCTTAAAAGTCTATCTTGCTAGTTGAGCCTTCATGCCAAGTTTCGTAAGGTAAAGACGCGAATAGACCAAGTTATGTCTCCAATTGCACAAAAACGTGAAAAGCTCCTCTATGGAGAGAGTTGAGCACTTCCAAAAGCATCAATGTGGACCGTTGTACTCTATTTAGTGCTCTTAAAAGTCTAACTTGCTAGTTGAGCCTTCGCGCCACGTTTCGTAAGGTAAAGACGCGAATAGACCAAGTTATGTCTCGAATTGCACAAAAACGTGAAAAGCTCCTCTATGAGAGAGTTGAGCACTTCCAAAGCATCAATGTGGACCGTTGTACTCTATTTAGTGCTCTTAAAAGTCTAACTCGCTAGTTGAGCCTTCGTGCCACGTTTCGTAAGGTAAAGAAGCGAATAGACCAAGTTACGTCTCAACTTGCACAAAAACGTGAAAAGCTCCTCTACGGAGAGAGTTGAGCAATTCCAAAGCATCAATGTGGACCGTTGTACTCTATTAAGTGCTCTTAAAAGTCTAACTTGCTAGTTGAGCCTTCGTGCCATGTTTCGTAAGGTAAAGATGCGAATAGACCAAGTTACGTCTCAGCTTGCACAAAAACGTGAAAAGCTCCTCTATGGAGAGAGTTTACCACTTCCAAAGCATCAATTTGGACCGTTGTACTCTATTTAGTGCTCTTAAAAGTCTAACTTGCTAGTTGAGCCTTCGTGCCACTTTTCGTAAGCTAAAGATGCGAATAGACCAAGTTATGTTTGAAATTGCACAAAAACGTGAAATTCTCCACTATGGAGAGAGTTGAGCAATTCCAGAGCATGGATGTGGACCGTTGTTCTCTATTTAGTGCTGTTGAAAGTCTAACTTGCTAGTTGAGCCTTCGTGCCACGTTTCGTAAGGTAAAAACGCGAATAGACCAAGTTATGTCTCGAATTGCACAAAAACGTGAAAAGATCCTCTATGGAGAGAGTTGAGCACTTCCAAAGCATCAATGTGGACCGTTGTACTCTATTTAGTGCTCTTAAAAGTCTAACTTGCTTGTTGAGCCTTCGTGCCACGTTTCGTAAGGTAAAGATGCGAATAGACCAAGTTATGTTTCAAATTGCACAAAAACGTGAAATGCTCCACTATGGAGAGAGTTGAGCAATTCCAAAGCATGAATATGGACCGTTGTACTCTATTTAGTGCTCTTAAAAGTCTATCTTGCTAGTTGAGCCTTCGTGCCACGTTTCGTAAGGTAAAGACGCGAATAGACCAAGTTATGTCTCCAATTGCACAAAAACGTGAAAAGCTCCTCTATGGAGAGAGTTGAGCACTTCCAAAGCATCAATGTGGACCGTTGTACTCTATTTAGTGCTCTTAAAAGTCTAACTTGCTAGTTGAGCCTTTGTGTCATGTTTCGTAACGTAAAGAGGCGAATAGAGCAAGTTATGTCTCAAATTCCACAAAAAGTGAAATGCTCCTCTATGGAGAGAGTTGAGCACTTCCAAAGCATCAATGTGGACCGTTGTTCTCTATTTAGTGCTGTTAAAAGTCTAACTTGCTAGTTGAGCCTTTGTGTCATGTTTCGTAAGGTAAAGATGCGAATAGACCAAGTTATGTTTGAAATTGCACAAAAACGTGAAATTCTCCACTATGGAGAGAGTTGAGCAATTCCAGAGCATGGATGTGGACCGTTGTTCTCTATTTAGTGCTGTTAAAAGTCTAACTTGCTAGTTGAGCCTTCGTGCCACGTTTCGTAAGGTAAAAACGCGAATAGACGAAGTTATGTCTCGAATTGCACAAAAACGTGAAAAGATCCTCTATGGAGAGAGTTGAGCACTTCCAAAGCATCAATGTGGACCGTTGTACTCTATTTTGTGCTCTTAAAAGTCTAACTTGCTTGTTGAGCCTTCGTGCCACGTTTCGTAAGGTAAAGATGCGAATAGACCAAGTTATGTTTCAAATTGCACAAAAACGTGAAATGCTCCACTATGGAGAGAGTTGAGCAATTCCAAAGCATGAATATGGACCGTTGTACTCTATTTAGTGCTCTTAAAAGTCTAACTTGCTAGTTGAGCCTTCGTGCCACGTTTCGTAAGGTAAAGACGCGAATAGACCAAGTTATGTCTCCAATTGCACAACAACGTGAAAAGCTCCTCTATGGAGAGAGTTGAGCACTTCCAAAGCATCAATGTGGACCGTTGTACTCTATTTAGTGCTCTTAAAAGTCTAACTTGCTAGTTGAGCCTTTGTGTCATGTTTCGTAACGTAAAGAGGCGAATAGAGCAAGTTATGTCTCAAATTCCACAAAAAGTGAAATGCTCCTCTATGGAGAGAGTTGAGCACTTCCAAAGCATCAATGTGGACCGTTGTTCTCTATTTAGTGCTGTTAAAAGTCTAACTTGCTAGTTGAGCCTTCGTGCCACGTTTCGTAAGGTAAAGACGCGAATAGACCAAGTTATGTCTCGAATTGCACAAAAATGTGAAAAGATCCTCTATGGAGAGAGTTGAGCACTTCCAAAGCATCAATGTGGACCGTTGTACTCTATTTAGTGCTCTGAATAGTCTAACTTGCTTGTTGAGCCATCGTGCCACGTTTCGTAAGGTAAAGATGCGAATAGACCAAGTTATGTTTCAAATTGCACAAAAACGTGAAATGCTCCACTATGGAGAGAGTTGAGCAATTCCAAAGCATGAATATGGACCGTTGTACTCTATTTAGTGCTCTTAAAAGTCTATCTTGCTAGTTGAGCCTTCATGCCAAGTTTCGTAAGGTAAAGACGCGAATAGACCAAGTTATGTCTCCAATTGCACAAAAACGTGAAAAGCTCCTCTATGGAGAGAGTTGAGCACTTCCAAAAGCATCAATGTGGACCGTTGTAGTCTATTTAGTGCTCTTAAAAGTCTAACTTGCTAGTTGAGCCTTCGCGCCACGTTTCGTAAGGTAAAGACGCGAATAGACCAAGTTATGTCTCGAATTGCACAAAAACGTGAAAAGCTCCTCTATGAGAGAGTTGAGCACTTCCAAAGCATCAATGTGGACCGTTGTACTCTATTTAGTGCTCTTAAAAGTCTAACTCGCTAGTTGAGCCTTCGTGCCACGTTTCGTAAGGTAAAGAAGCGAATAGACCAAGTTACGTCTCAACTTGCACAAAAACGTGAAAAGCTCCTCTACGGAGAGAGTTGAGCAATTCCAAAGCATCAATGTGGACCGTTGTACTCTATTAAGTGCTCTTAAAAGTCTAACTTGCTAGTTGAGCCTTCGTGCCATGTTTCGTAAGGTAAAGATGCGAATAGACCAAGTTACGTCTCAGCTTGCACAAAAACGTGAAAAGCTCCTCTATGGAGAGAGTTTACCACTTCCAAAGCATCAATTTGGACCGTTGTACTCTATTTAGTGCTCTTAAAAGTCTAACTTGCTAGTTGAGCCTTCGTGCCACTTTTCGTAAGGTAAAGATGCGAATAGACCAAGTTATGTTTGAAATTGCACAAAAACGTGAAATTCTCCACTATGGAGAGAGTTGAGCAATTCCAGAGCATGGATGTGGACCGTTGTTCTCTATTTAGTGCTGTTAAAAGTCTAACTTGCTAGTTGAGCCTTCGTGCCACGTTTCGTAAGGTAAAAACGCGAATAGACCAAGTTATGTCTCGAATTGCACAAAAACGTGAAAAGATCCTCTATGGAGAGAGTTGAGCACTTCCAAAGCATCAATGTGGACCGTTGTACTCTATTTAGTGCTCTTAAAAGTCTAACTTGCTTGTTGAGCCTTCGTGCCACGTTTCGTAAGGTAAAGATGCGAATAGACCAAGTTATGTTTCAAATTGCACAAAAACGTGAAATGCTCCACTATGGAGAGAGTTGAGCAATTCCAAAGCATGAATATGGACCGTTGTACTCTATTTAGTGCTCTTAAAAGTCTATCTTGCTAGTTGAGCCTTCGTGCCACGTTTCGTAAGGTAAAGACGCGAATAGACCAAGTTATGTCTCCAATTGCACAAAAACGTGAAAAGCTCCTCTATGGAGAGAGTTGAGCACTTCCAAAGCATCAATGTGGACCGTTGTACTCTATTTAATGCTATTAAAAGTCTAACTTGCTAGTTGAGCCTTCGTGCCACGTTTCATAACGTAAAGAGGCGAATAGAGCAAGTTATGTCTCAAATTGCACAAAAACGTGAAATGCTCCTCTATGGAGAGAGTTGAGCACTTCCCAAGCATCAATGTGGACCGTTGCACTCTATTTAGTGCTCTTGAAAGTCTAACTTGCTAGTTGAGCCTTCGTGCCACGTTTCGTAACGTAAAGACGCGAATAGACCGACTTACGTCTCAAATTGCACAAAAACGTGAAAAGCTCTACTATGGAGAGAGTTGAGCAATTCCCAAGCATGAATGTGGACCGTTGTACTCTATTTAGTGCTCTTAAAAGTCTAACTAGCTAGTTGAGCCTTCGTGCCACGTTTCGTAAGGTAAAGATGCGAATAGACCAAGTTATGTTTGAAATTGCACAAAAACGTGAAATTCTCCACTATGGAGAGAGTTGAGCAATTCCAGAGCATTAATGTGGGCCGTTGTACTCTATTTAGTGCACTTAAAAGTCTAACTTGCTAGTTGAGCCTTCGTGCCACGTTTCGTAAGGTAAAGACACGAATAGACCAAGTTATGTCTCGAATTGCACAAAAACGTGAAATGCTCCACTATGGAGAGAGTTGAGCAATTCCAAAGCATGAATATGGACCGTTGTACTCTATTTAGTGCTCTTAAAAGTCTATCTTGCTAGTTGAGCCTTCGTGCCACGTTTCGTAAGGTAAAGACGCGAATAGACCAAGTTATGTCTCCAATTGCACAAAAACGTGAAAAGCTCCTCTATGGAGAGAGTTGAGCACTTCCAAAGCATCAATGTGGACCGTTGTACTCTATTTAATGCTCTTAAAAGTCTAACTTGCTAGTTGAGCCTTCGTGCCACGTTTCATAACGTAAAGAGGCGAATAGAGCAAGTTATGTCTCAAATTGCACAAAAACGTGAAATGCTCCTCTATGGAGAGAGTTGAGCACTTCCCAAGCATCAATGTGGACCGTTGCACTCTATTTAGTGCTCTTAAAAGTCTAACTTGCTAGTTGAGCCTTCGTGCCACGTTTCATAAGGTAAAGACGCGAATAGACCAAGTTATGTCTCGAATTGCACAAAAACGTGAAAAGCTCCTCTATGGAGAGAGTTGAGCACTTCCAAAGCTTCAATGTGGACCGTTGTACTCTATTTAGTGCTCTTAAAAGTCTAACTTTCTAGTTGAGCCTTCGTGCCACGTTTCGTAAGGTAAAGATGCGAATAGACCAAGTTACGTCTCAACTTGCACAAAAACGTGAAAAGCTCCTCTGTGGAGAGAGTTGAGCAATTCCAAAGCGTCAATGTGGACCGTTGTACTCTATTTAGTGCTCTTAAAAGTCTAAGTTTCTAGTTGAGCCTTCGTGCCATGTTTCGTAAGGTAAAAATGCGAATAGACCAAGTTAAGTTTGAAATTGCACAAAAACGTGAAATTCTCCACTATGGAGAGAGTTGAGCAATTCCAGAGCATGGATGTGGACCGTTGTACTCTATTTAGTGCTCTTAAAGTCTAACTTGCTAGTTGAGCCTTCGTGCCATGTTTCGTAAGGTAAAGATGCGAATAGACCAAGTTACGTCTCAGCTTGCACAAAAACGTGAAAAGCTCCTCTATGGAGAGAGTTGAGCACTTCCAAAGCATCAATTTGGACCGTTGTACTCTATTTAGTGCTCTTAAAAGTCTAACTCGCTAGTTGAGCCTTCGTGCCACGTTTCATAAGGTAAAGACGTGAATAGACCAAGTTATGTCTCCAATTACACAACAACGTGAAAAGCTCCTCTATGGAGAGAGTTGAGCACTTCCAAAGCATCAATGTGGACCGTTGTACTCTATTTAGTGCTCTTAAAAGTCTAACTTGCTAGTTGAGCCTTTGTGTCATTTTTCGTAACGTAAAGAGGCGAATAGAGCAAGTTATGTCTCAAATTCCACAAAAACGTGAAATGCTCCTCTATGGAGAGAGTTGAGCACTTCCCAAGCATCAATGTGGACCGTTGCACTCTATTTAGTGCTCTTAAAAGTCTAACTTGCTAGTTGAGCCTTCGTGCCACGTTTCGTAACGTAAAGACGCGAATAGACCGACTTACGTCTCAAATTGCACAAAAACGTGAAAAGCTCTACTACGGAGAGAGTTGAGCAATTCCCAAGCATGAATGTGGACCGTTGTACTCTATTTAGTGCTCTTAAAAGTCTAACTAGCTAGTTGAGCCTTCGTGCCACGTTTCGTAAGGTAAAGATGCGAATAGACCAAGTTATGTTTGAAATTGCACAAAAGGTGAAATTCTCCACTATGGAGAGAGTTGAGCAATTCCAGAGCATTAATGTGGGTCGTTGTACTCTATTTAGTGCACTTAAAAGTCTAACTTGCTAGTTGAGCCTTCGTGCCACGTTTCGTAAGGTAAAGACACGAATAGACCAAGTTATGTCTCGAATTGCACAAAAAGTGAAAAGCTCCTCTATGGAGAGAGTTGAGCACTTCCAAAGCATCAATGTGGACCGTTGTACTCTATTTAGTGCTCTTAAAAGTCTAACTTGCTAGTTGAGCCTTCGTGCCACGTTTCGTAAGGTAAAGATGCGAATAGACCAAGTTACGTCTCAACTTGCACAAAAACGTGAAAAGCTCCTCTATGGAGAGAGTTGAGCAATTCCAAAACATCAATGTGGACCGTTGTACTCTTTTTAGTGCTCTTAAAAGTCTAACTTGCTAGTTGAGCCTTCGTGCCACGTTTCGTAAGGTAAAGATGCGATTAGACCAAGTTATGTTTGAAATTGCACAAAAACGTGAAATGCTCCACTATGGAGAGAGTTGAGCACTTCCAAAGCATCAATGTGGACCGTTGTACTCTATTAAGTGCTCTTAAAAGTCTAACTTGCTAGTTGAGCCTTCGTGCCATGTTTCGTAAGGTAAAGATGCGAATACACCAATTTATGTTTGAAATTGCACAAAAACGTGAAATTCTCCACTATGGAGAGAGTTGAGCAATTCCAGAGCATGGATGTGGACCATTGTTCTCTATTTAGTGCTGTTAAAAGTCTAACTTGCTAGTTGAGCCTTCGTGCCACGTTTCGTAAGGTAAAGACGCGAATAGACCAAGTTATGTTTCGAATTGCACAAAAACGTGAAAAGATCCTCTATGGAGAGAGTTGAGCACTTCCAAAGCATCAATGTGGACCGTTGTACTCTATTTAGTGCTCTTAAAAGTCTAACTTGCTTGTTGAGCCTTCGTGCCACGTTTCGTAAGGTAAAGATGCGAATAGACCAAGTTATGTTTCAAATTGCATAAAAACGTGAAATGCTCCACTATGGAGAGAGTTGAGCAATTCCAAAGCATGAATGTGGACCGTTGTACTCTATTTGGTGCTCTTAAAAGTCTAACTTGCTAGTTGAGTCTTCGTGCCACGTTTCGTAACGTAAAGACGCGAATAGACCGACTTACGTCTCAAATTGCACAAAAACGTGAAAAGCTCTACTATGGAGAGAGTTGAGCAATTCCCAAGCATGAATGTGGACCGTTGTACTCTATTTAGTGCTCTTAAAAGTCTAACTAGCTAGTTGAGCCTTCGTGCCACGTTTCGTAAGGTAAAGATGCGAATAGACCAAGTTATGTTTGAAATTGCACAAAAACGTGAAATTCTCCACTATGGAGAGAGTTGAGCAATTCCAGAGCATCAATGTGGGCCGTTGTACTCTATTTAGTGCACTTAAAAGTCTAACTTGCTAGTTGAGCCTTCGTGCCACGTTTCGTAAGGTAAAGACACGAATAGACCAAGTTATGTCTCGAATTGCGCAAAAAGTGAAAAGCTCCTCTATGGAGAGAGTTGAGCACTTCCAAAGCATCAATGTGGACCGTTGTACTCCATTTGGTGCTCTTAAAAGTCTAACTCGCTAGTTGAGCCTTCGTGCCACGTTTCGTAAGGTAAAGATGCGAATAGACCAAGTTATGTTTGAAATTGCACAAAAAGGTGAAATTCTCCACTATGGAGAGAGTTGAGCAATTCCAGAGCATTAATGTGGGTCGTTGTACTCTATTTAGTGCACTTAAAAGTCTAACTTGCTAGTTGAGCCTTCGTGCCACGTTTCGTAAGGTAAAGACACGAATAGACCAAGTTATGTCTCGAATTGCACAAAAAGTGAAAAGCTCCTCTATGGAGAGAGTTGAGCACTTCCAAAGCATCAATGTGGACCGTTGTACTCTATTTAGTGCTCTTAAAAGTCTAACTTGCTAGTTGAGCCTTCGTGCCACGTTTCGTAAGGTAAAGATGCGAATAGACCAAGTTACGTCTCAACTTGCACAAAAACGTGAAAAGCTCCTCTATGGAGAGAGTTGAGCAATTCCAAAACATCAATGTGGACCGTTGTACTCTTTTTAGTGCTCTTAAAAGTCTAACTTGCTAGTTGAGCCTTCGTGCCACGTTTCGTAAGGTAAAGATGCGATTAGACCAAGTTATGTTTGAAATTGCACAAAAACGTGAAATGCTCCACTATGGAGAGAGTTGAGCACTTCCAAAGCATCAATGTGGACCGTTGTACTCTATTAAGTGCTCTTAAAAGTCTAACTTGCTAGTTGAGCCTTCGTGCCATGTTTCGTAAGGTAAAGATGCGAATACACCAATTTATGTTTGAAATTGCACAAAAACGTGAAATTCTCCACTATGGAGAGAGTTGAGCAATTCCAGAGCATGGATGTGGACCATTGTTCTCTATTTAGTGCTGTTAAAAGTCTAACTTGCTAGTTGAGCCTTCGTGCCACGTTTCGTAAGGTAAAGACGCGAATAGACCAAGTTATGTCTCGAATTGCACAAAAACGTGAAAAGATCCTCTATGGAGAGAGTTGAGCACTTCCAAAGCATCAATGTGGACCGTTGTACTCTATTTAGTGCTCTTAAAAGTCTAACTTGCTTGTTGAGCCTTCGTGCCACGTTTCGTAAGGTAAAGATGCGAATAGACCAAGTTATGTTTCAAATTGCATAAAAACGTGAAATGCTCCACTATGGAGAGAGTTGAGCAATTCCAAAGCATGAATGTGGACCGTTGTACTCTATTTGGTGCTCTTAAAAGTCTAACTTGCTAGTTGAGTCTTCGTGCCACGTTTCGTAACGTAAAGACGCGAATAGACCGACTTACGTCTCAAATTGCACAAAAACGTGAAAAGCTCTACTATGGAGAGAGTTGAGCAATTCCCAAGCATGAATGTGGACCGTTGTACTCTATTTAGTGCTCTTAAAAGTCTAACTAGCTAGTTGAGCCTTCGTGCCACGTTTCGTAAGGTAAAGATGCGAATAGACCAAGTTATGTTTGAAATTGCACAAAAACGTGAAATTCTCCACTATGGAGAGAGTTGAGCAATTCCAGAGCATCAATGTGGGCCGTTGTACTCTATTTAGTGCACTTAAAAGTCTAACTAGCTAGTTGAGCCTTCGTGCCACGTTTCGTAAGGTAAAGATGCGAATAGACCAAGTTATGTTTGAAATTGCACAAAAAGGTGAAATTCTCCACTATGGAGAGAGTTGAGCAATTCCAGAGCATTAATGTGGGTCGTTGTACTCTATTTAGTGCACTTAAAAGTCTAACTTGCTAGTTGAGCCTTCGTGCCACGTTTCGTAAGGTAAAGACACGAATAGACCAAGTTATGTCTCGAATTGCACAAAAAGTGAAAAGCTCCTCTATGGAGAGAGTTGAGCACTTCCAAAGCATCAATGTGGACCGTTGTACTCTATTTAGTGCTCTTAAAAGTCTAACTTGCTAGTTGAGCCTTCGTGCCACGTTTCGTAAGGTAAAGATGCGAATAGACCAAGTTACGTCTCAACTTGCACAAAAACGTGAAAAGCTCCTCTATGGAGAGAGTTGAGCAATTCCAAAACATCAATGTGGACCGTTGTACTCTTTTTAGTGCTCTTAAAAGTCTAACTTGCTAGTTGAGCCTTCGTGCCACGTTTCGTAAGGTAAAGATGCGATTAGACCAAGTTATGTTTGAAATTGCACAAAAACGTGAAATGCTCCACTATGGAGAGAGTTGAGCACTTCCAAAGCATCAATGTGGACCGTTGTACTCTATTAAGTGCTCTTAAAAGTCTAACTTGCTAGTTGAGCCTTCGTGCCATGTTTCGTAAGGTAAAGATGCGAATACACCAATTTATGTTTGAAATTGCACAAAAACGTGAAATTCTCCACTATGGAGAGAGTTGAGCAATTCCAGAGCATGGATGTGGACCATTGTTCTCTATTTAGTGCTGTTAAAAGTCTAACTTGCTAGTTGAGCCTTCGTGCCACGTTTCGTAAGGTAAAGACGCGAATAGACCAAGTTATGTCTCGAATTGCACAAAAACGTGAAAAGATCCTCTATGGAGAGAGTTGAGCACTTCCAAAGCATCAATGTGGACCGTTGTACTCTATTTAGTGCTCTTAAAAGTCTAACTTGCTTGTTGAGCCTTCGTGCCACGTTTCGTAAGGTAAAGATGCGAATAGACCAAGTTATGTTTCAAATTGCATAAAAACGTGAAATGCTCCACTATGGAGAGAGTTGAGCAATTCCAAAGCATGAATGTGGACCGTTGTACTCTATTTGGTGCTCTTAAAAGTCTAACTTGCTAGTTGAGTCTTCGTGCCACGTTTCGTAACGTAAAGACGCGAATAGACCGACTTACGTCTCAAATTGCACAAAAACGTGAAAAGCTCTACTATGGAGAGAGTTGAGCAATTCCCAAGCATGAATGTGGACCGTTGTACTCTATTTAGTGCTCTTAAAAGTCTAACTAGCTAGTTGAGCCTTCGTGCCACGTTTCGTAAGGTAAAGATGCGAATAGACCAAGTTATGTTTGAAATTGCACAAAAACGTGAAATTCTCCACTATGGAGAGAGTTGAGCAATTCCAGAGCATCAATGTGGGCCGTTGTACTCTATTTAGTGCACTTAAAAGTCTAACTTGCTAGTTGAGCCTTCGTGCCACGTTTCGTAAGGTAAAGACACGAATAGACCAAGTTATGTCTCGAATTGCGCAAAAAGTGAAAAGCTCCTCTATGGAGAGAGTTGAGCACTTCCAAAGCATCAATGTGGACCGTTGTACTCCATTTGGTGCTCTTAAAAGTCTAACTCGCTAGTTGAGCCTTCGTGCCACGTTTCGTAAGGTAAAGATCCGAATAGACCAAGTTATGTTTGAAATTACACAAAAAGGTGAAATTCTCCACTATGGAGAGAGTTGAGCAATTCCAGAGCATTAATGTGGGTCGTTGTACTCTATTTAGTGCACTTAAAAGTCTAACTTGCTAGTTGAGCCTTCGTGCCACGTTTCGTAAGGTAAAGACACGAATAGACCAAGTTATGTCTCGAATTGCACAAAAAGTGAAAAGCTCCTCTATGGAGAGAGTTGAGCACTTCCAAAGCATCAATGTGGACCGTTGTACTCTATTTAGTGCTCTTAAAAGTCTAACTTGCTAGTTGAGCCTTCGTGCCACGTTTCGTAAGGTAAAGATGCGAATAGACCAAGTTACGTCTCAACTTGCACAAAAACGTGAAAAGCTCCTCTATGGAGAGAGTTGAGCAATTCCAAAACATCAATGTGGACCGTTGTACTCTTTTTAGTGCTCTTAAAAGTCTAACTTGCTAGTTGAGCCTTCGTGCCACGTTTCGTAAGGTAAAGATGCGATTAGACCAAGTTATGTTTGAAATTGCACAAAAACGTGAAATGCTCCACTATGGAGAGAGTTGAGCACTTCCAAAGCATCAATGTGGACCGTTGTACTCTATTAAGTGCTCTTAAAAGTCTAACTTGCTAGTTGAGCCTTCGTGCCATGTTTCGTAAGGTAAAGATGCGAATACACCAATTTATGTTTGAAATTGCACAAAAACGTGAAATTCTCCACTATGGAGAGAGTTGAGCAATTCCAGAGCATGGATGTGGACCATTGTTCTCTATTTAGTGCTGTTAAAAGTCTAACTTGCTAGTTGAGCCTTCGTGCCACGTTTCGTAAGGTAAAGACGCGAATAGACCAAGTTATGTCTCGAATTGCACAAAAACGTGAAAAGATCCTCTATGGAGAGAGTTGAGCACTTCCAAAGCATCAATGTGGACCGTTGTACTCTATTAAGTGCTCTTAAAAGTCTAACTCGCTAGTTGAGCCTTCGTGCCACGTTTCGTAAGGTAAAGATGCGAATAGACCAAGTTACGTCTCAACTTGCACAAAAACGTGAAAAGCTCCTCTATGGAGAGAGTTGAGCACTTCCAAAGCATCAATGTGGACCGTTGTACTCCATTTGGTGCTCTTAAAAGTCTAACTCGCTAGTTGAGCCTTCGTGCCACGTTTCGTAAGGTAAAGATGCGAATAGACCAAGTTACGTCTCAACTTGCACAAAAACGTGAAAAGCTCCTCTATGGAGAGAGTTGAGCAATTCCAAAACATCAATGTGGACCGTTGTACTCTTTTTAGTGCTCTTAAAAGTCTAACTTGCTAGTTGAGCCTTCGTGCCATGTTTCGTAAGGTAAAGATGCGAATAGACCAAGTTATGTTTGAAATTGCACAAAAACGTGAAATTCTCCACTATGGAGAGAGTTGAGCAATTCCAGAGCATGGATGTGGACCGTTGTTCTCTATTTAGTGCTGTTAAAAGTCTAACTTGCTAGTTGAGCCTTCGTGCCACGTTTCGTAAGGTAAAGACGCGAATAGACCAAGTTATGTCTCGAATTGCACAAAAACGTGAAAAGATCCTCTATGGAGAGAGTTGAGCACTTCCAAAGCATCAATGTGGACCGTTGTACTCTATTAAGTGCTCTTAAAAGTCTAACTCGCTAGTTGAGCCTTCGTGCCACGTTTCGTAAGGTAAAGATGCGAATAGACCAAGTTACGTCTCAACTTGAACAAAAACGTGAAAAGCTCCTCTATGGAGAGAGTTGAGCAATTCCAAAACATCAATGTGGACCGTTGTACTCTTTTTAGTGCTCTTAAAAGTCTAACTTGCTAGTTGAGCCTTCGTGCCACGTTTCGTAAGGTAAAGATGCCATTAGACCAAGTTATGTTTGAAATTGCACAAAAACGTGAAATGCTCCACCATGGAGAGAGTTGAGCACTTCCAAAGCATCAATGTGGACCGTTGTACTCTATTAAGTGCTCTTAAAAGTCTAACTCGCTAGTTGAGCCTTCGTGCCACGTTTCGTAAGGTAAAGATGCGATTAGACCAAGTTATGTTTGAAATTGCACAAAAACGTGAAATGCTCCACCATGGAGAGAGTTGAGCACTTCCAAAGCATCAATGTGGACCGTTGTACTCTATTAAGTGCTCTTAAAAGTCTAACTCGCTAGTTGAGCCTTCGTGCCACGTTTCGTAAGGTAAAGACGCGAATAGACCAAGTTATGTCTCGAATTGCACAAAAACGTGAAAAGATCCTCTATGGAGAGAGTTGAGCAATTCCAAAGCATGAATGTGGACCGTTGTACTCTATTTGGTGCTCTTAAAAGTCTAACTTGCTAGTTGAGTCTTCGTGCCACGTTTCGTAACGTAAAGACGCGAATAGACCGACTTACGTCTCAAATTGCACAAAAACGTGAAAAGCTCTACTATGGAGAGAGTTGAGCAATTCCCAAGCATGAATGTGGACCGTTGTACTCTATTTAGTGCTCTTAAAAGTCTAACTAGCTAGTTGAGCCTTCGTGCCACGTTTCGTAAGGTAAAGATGCGAATAGACCAAGTTATGTTTGAAATTGCACAAAAACGTGAAATTCTCCACTATGGAGAGAGTTGAGCAATTCCAGAGCATCAATGTGGGCCGTTGTACTCTATTTAGTGCACTTAAAAGTCTAACTTGCTAGTTGAGCCTTCGTGCCACGTTTCGTAAGGTAAAGACACGAATAGACCAAGTTATGTCTCGAATTGCGCAAAAAGTGAAAAGCTCCTCTATGGAGAGAGTTGAGCACTTCCAAAGCATCAATGTGGACCGTTGTACTCCATTTGGTGCTCTTAAAAGTCTAACTCGCTAGTTGAGCCTTCGTGCCACGTTTCGTAAGGTAAAGATGCGAATAGACCAAGTTACGTCTCAACTTGAACAAAAACGTGAAAAGCTCCTCTATGGAGAGAGTTGAGCAATTCCAAAACATCAATGTGGACCGTTGTACTCTTTTTAGTGCTCTTAAAAGTCTAACTTGCTAGTTGAGCCTTCGTGCCACGTTTCGTAAGGTAAAGATGCGATTAGACCAAGTTATGTTTGAAATTGCACAAAAACGTGAAATGCTCCACCATGGAGAGAGTTGAGCACTTCCAAAGCATCAATGTGGACCGTTGTACTCTATTAAGTGCTCTTAAAAGTCTAACTCGCTAGTTGAGCCTTCGTGCCACGTTTCGTAAGGTAAAGATGCGATTAGACCAAGTTATGTTTGAAATTGCACAAAAACGTGAAATGCTCCACCATGGAGAGAGTTGAGCACTTCCAAAGCATCAATGTGGACCGTTGTACTCTATTAAGTGCTCTTAAAAGTCTAACTCGCTAGTTGAGCCTTCGTGCCACGTTTCGTAAGGTAAAGATGCGAATAGACCAAGTTACGTCTCAACTTGCACAAAAACGTGAAAAGCTCCTCTATGGAGAGAGTTGAGCACTTCCAAAGCATCAATGTGGACCGTTGTACTCCATTTGGTGCTCTTAAAAGTCTAACTCGCTAGTTGAGCCTTCGTGCCACGTTTCGTAAGGTAAAGATGCGAATAGACCAAGTTACGTCTCAACTTGCACAAAAACGTGAAAAGCTCCTCTATGGAGAGAGTTGAGCAATTCCAAAACATCAATGTGGACCGTTGTACTCTTTTTGGTGCTCTTAAAAGTCTAACTTGCTAGTTGAGCCTTCGTGCCATGTTTCGTAAGGTAAAGATGCGAATAGACCAAGTTATGTTTGAAATTGCACAAAAACGTGAAATTCTCCACTATGGAGAGAGTTGAGCAATTCCAGAGCATGGATGTGGACCGTTGTTCTCTATTTAGTGCTGTTAAAAGTCTAACTTGCTAGTTGAGCCTTCGTGCCACGTTTCGTAAGGTAAAGACGCGAATAGACCAAGTTATGTCTCGAATTGCACAAAAACGTGAAAAGATCCTCTATGGAGAGAGTTGAGCACTTCCAAAGCATCAATGTGGACCGTTGTACTCTATTAAGTGCTCTTAAAAGTCTAACTCGCTAGTTGAGCCTTCGTGCCACGTTTCGTAAGGTAAAGCTGCGAATAGACCAAGTTACGTCTCAACTTGAACAAAAACGTGAAAAGCTCCTCTATGGAGAGAGTTGAGCAATTCCAAAACATCAATGTGGACCGTTGTACTCTTTTTAGTGCTCTTAAAAGTCTAACTTGCTAGTTGAGCCTTCGTGCCACGTTTCGTAAGGTAAAGATGCGATTAGACCAAGTTATGTTTGAAATTGCACAAAAACGTGAAATGCTCCACCATGGAGAGAGTTGAGCACTTCCAAAGCATCAATGTGGACCGTTGTACTCTATTAAGTGCTCTTAAAAGTCTAACTCGCTAGTTGAGCCTTCGTGCCACGTTTCGTAAGGTAAAGATGCGATTAGACCAAGTTATGTTTGAAATTGCACAAAAACGTGAAATGCTCCACCATGGAGAGAGTTGAGCACTTCCAAAGCATCAATGTGGACCGTTGTACTCTATTAAGTGCTCTTAAAAGTCTAACTCGCTAGTTGAGCCTTCGTGCCACGTTTCGTAAGGTAAAGATGCGAATAGACCAAGTTACGTCTCAACTTGCACAAAAACGTGAAAAGCTCCTCTATGGAGAGAGTTGAGCACTTCCAAAGCATCAATGTGGACCGTTGTACTCCATTTGGTGCTCTTAAAAGTCTAACTCGCTAGTTGAGCCTTCGTGCCACGTTTCGTAAGGTAAAGATGCGAATAGACCAAGTTACGTCTCAACTTGCACAAAAACGTGAAAAGCTCCTCTATGGAGAGAGTTGAGCAATTCCAAAACATCAATGTGGACCGTTGTACTCTTTTTAGTGCTCTTAAAAGTCTAACTTGCTAGTTGAGCCTTCGTGCCATGTTTCGTAAGGTAAAGATGCGAATAGACCAAGTTATGTTTGAAATTGCACAAAAACGTGAAATTCTCCACTATGGAGAGAGTTGAGCAATTCCAGAGCATGGATGTGGACCGTTGTTCTCTATTTAGTGCTGTTAAAAGTCTAACTTGCTAGTTGAGCCTTCGTGCCACGTTTCGTAAGGTAAAGACGCGAATAGACCAAGTTATGTCTCGAATTGCACAAAAACATGAAAAGATCCTCTATGGAGAGAGTTGAGCACTTCCAAAGCATCAATGTGGACCGTTGTACTCTATTAAGTGCTCTTAAAAGTCTAACTCGCTAGTTGAGCCTTCGTGCCACGTTTCGTAAGGTAAAGATGCGAATAGACCAAGTTACGTCTCAACTTGCACAAAAACGTGAAAAGCTCCTCTATGGAGAGAGTTGAGCAATTCCAAAACATCAATGTGGACCGTTGTACTCTTTTTAGTGCTCTTAAAAGTCTAACTTGCTAGTTGAGCCTTCGGGCCACGTTTCGTAAGGTAAAGATGCGATTAGACCAAGTTATGTTTGAAATTGCACAAAAACGTGAAATGCTCCACTATGGAGAGAGTTGAGCACTTCCAAAGCATCAATGTGGACCGTTGTACTCTATTAAGTGCTCTTAAAAGTCTAACTTGCTAGTTGAGCCTTCGTGCCATGTTTCGTAAGGTAAAGATGCGAATACACCAAGTTATGTTTGAAATTGCACAAAAACGTGAAATTCTCCACTATGGAGAGAGTTGAGCAATTCCAGAGCATGGATGTGGACCGTTGTTCTCTATTTAGTGCTGTTAAAAGTCTAACTTGCTAGTTGAGCCTTCGTGCCACGTTTCGTAAGGTAAAGACGCGAATAGACCAAGTTATGTCTCGAATTGCACAAAAACGTGAAAAGATCCTCTATGGAGAGAGTTGAGCACTTCCAAAGCATCAATGTGGACCGTTGTACTCTATTTAGTGCTCTTGAAAGTCTAACTTGCTTGTTGAGCCTTCGTGCCACGTTTCGTAAGGTAAAGATGCGAATAGACCAAGTTATGTTTCAAATTGCACAAAAACGTGAAATGCTCCACTATGGAGAGTTGAGCAATTCCAAAGCATGAATGTGGACCGTTGTACTCTATTTGGTGCTCTTAAAAGTCTAACTTGCTAGTTGAGTCTTCGTGCCACGTTTCGTAAGGTAAAAATGCGAATAGACCAAGTTAAGTTTGAAATTGCACAAAAAGTGAAATTCTCCACTATGGAGAGAGTTGAGCAATTCCAGAGCATGGATGTGGACCGTTGTACTCTATTTAGTGCCCTTAAAGTCTAACTTGCTAGTTGAGCCTTCGTGCCATGTTTCGTAAGGTAAAGATGCGAATAGACCAAGTTACGTCTCAGCTTGCACAAAAACGTGAAAAGCTCCTCTATGGAGAGAGTTGAGCACTTCCAAAGAATCAATTTGGACCGTTGTACTCTATTTAGTGCTCTTAAAAGTCTAACTTGCTAGTTGAGTCTTCGTGCCATGTTTCGTAAGGTAAAGATGCGAATAGACCAAGTTACGTCTCAGCTTGCACAAAAACGTGAAAAGCTCCTCTATGGAGAGAGTTGAGCACTTCCAAAGCATCAATTTGGACCGTTGTACTCTATTTAGTGCTCTTAAAAGTCTAACTTGCTAGTTGAGCCTTCGTGCCACTTTTCGGAAGGTAAAGATGCGAATAGACCAAGTTATGTTTGAAATTGCACAAAAACGTGAAATTCTCCACTATGGAGAGAGTTGAGCAATTCCAGAGCATGGATGTGGACCGTTGTACTCTATTTAGTGCTGTTAAAAGTCTAACTTGCTAGTTGAGCCTTCGTGCCACGTTTCGTAAGGTAAAGACGCGAATAGACCAGGTTATGTCTCGAATTGCACAAAAACGTCAAAAGATCCTCTATGGAGAGAGTTGAGCACTTCCAAAGCATCAATGTGGACCGTTGTACTCTATTTAGTGCTCTTAAAAGTCTAACTTGCTTGTTGAGCCTTCATGCCACGTTTCGTAAGGTAAAGATGCGAATAGACCAAGTTATGTTTCAAATTGCACAAAAACGTGAAATGCTCCACTATGGAGAGAGTTGAGCAATTCCAAAGCATGAATATGGACCGTAGTACTCTATTTAGTGCTCTTAAAATTCTATCTTGCTAGTTCAGCCTTCGTGCCACGTTTCGGAAGGTAAAGATGCGAATAGACCAAGTTATGTTTCAAATTACACAAAAACGTGAAATGCTCCACTATGGAGAGAGTTGAGCAATTCCAAAGCATGAATGTGGACCGTTGTACTCTATTTAGTTCTCTTAAAAGTCTAACTTGCTAGTTGAGCCTTCGTGCCACGTTTCGTAAGGTAAAGACGCGAATAGACCAAGTTATGTCTCGAATTGCACAAAAACGTGAAAAGCTCCTCTATGGAGAGAGTTGAGCACTTCAAAAGCATCAATGTGGACCGTTGTACTCTATTTAGTGCTCTTAAAAGTCTAACTTGCTTGTCGAGCCTTCGTGCCACGTTTCATAAGGTAAGGATGCGAATAGACCAAGTTATGTTTCAAATTGCACAAAAACGTGAAATGCTCAACTATGGAGAGAGTTGAGCAATTCCAAAGCATGAATGTGGACCGTTGTACTCTATTTAGTGCTCTTAAAAGTCTAACTTGCTAGTTGAGCCTTCGTTCCACGTTTTGTAAGGTAAAGACGCGAATAGACCAAGTTATGTCTCCAATTGCACAAAAACGTGAAAAGCTCCTCTATGGAGAGAGTTGAGCACTTCCGAAGCATCAATGTGGACTGTTGTACTCTATTTAGTGCTCTTAAAAGTCTAACTTGCTAGTTGAGCCTTCGTGCCACGTTTCGTAAGGTAAAGATGCGAATAGACCAAGTTCTGTTTGAAATTGCACAAGAACGTGAAATGCTCCACTATGGAGAGAGTTGAGCACTTCCAAAGCATCAATGTGGACCGTTGTACTCTATTTAGTGCTCTTAAAAGTCTAACTCGCTAGTTGAGCCTTCGTGCCACGTTTCGTAAGGTAAAGACGCGAATAGACCAAGTTACGTGTCAACTTGCACAAAATCATGAAAAGCTCCTCTATGGAGAGAGTTGAGCACTTCCAAAGCATCAATGTGGACCGTTGTACTTTATTGGGTGCTCTTAAAAGTCTAACTTGCTTGTTGAGCCTTCGTGCCACGTTTCGTAAGGTAAAGATGCGAATACACCAACTTACGTCTCAACTTGCACAAAAACGTGAAAAGCTCCTCTGTGGAGAGAGTTCAGCAATTCCAAAGCATCAATGTGGACCGTTGTACTCTATTTAGTGCTCTTAAAAGTCTAAGTTGCTAGTTGAGCCTTCGTGCCACGTTTCGTAAGATAAAGATGCGAATAGACCAAGTTACGTTTGAAATTGCACAGAAACGTGAAATGCTCCACTATGGAGAGAGTTGAGCAATTCCAGAGCATGGATGTGGACCGTTGTACTCTATTTAGTGCTATTAAAAGTCTAACTTGCTAGTTGAGCCTTCGTGCCACGTTTTGTAAGGTAAACACGCGAATAGACCAAGTTATGTCTCAAATTGCACAAAAAGTGAAAAGCTCCTCTATGGAGAGAGTTGAGCACTTCCAAAGCATCAATGTGGACCGTTGTACTCTATTTAGTGCTCTTAAAAGTCTAACTTGCTTGTTGAGCCTTCGTGCCACGTTTCGTAAGGTAAAGATGCGAATAGACCAAGTTATGTTTCAAATTGCACAAAAACGTGAAATGCTCCACTATGGAGAGAGTTGAGCAATTCCAAAGCATGAATGTGGACCGTTGTACTCTATTTAGTGCTCTTAAAAGTCTAACTTGCTAGTTGAGCCTTCGTGCCACGTTTCGTAAGGTAAAGACGCGAATAGACCAAGTTATGTCTCGAATTGCACAAAAACGTGAAAAGCTCCTCTATGGAGAGAGTTGAGCACTTCCAAAGCATCAATGTGGACCGTTGTACTCTATTTAGTGCTCTTAAAAGTCTAACTTGCTTGTTGAGCCTTCGTGCCACGTTTCGTAAGGTAAAGATGCGAATAGACCAAGTTATGTTTCAAATTGCACAAAAACGTGAAATGCTCCACTATGGAGAGAGTTGAGCAATTCCAAAGCATGAATGTGGACCGTTGTACTCTATTTAGTGCTCTTAAAAGTCTAACTTGCTAGTTGAGCCTTCGTGTCACGTTTCGTAAGGTAAAGACGCGAATAGACCAAGTTATGTCTCCAATTGCACAAAAACGTGAAAAGCTCCTCTATGGAGAGAGTTGAGCACTTCTGAAGCATCAATGTGGACTGTTGTACTCTATTTAGTGCTCTTAAAAGTATAACTTGCTAGTTGAGCCTTCGTGCCACATTTCGTAACGTAAAGAGGCGAATAGAGCAAGTTATGTCTCAAATTGCACAAAAACGTGAAAAGCTCCTCTATGGAGAGAGTTGAGAACTTCCCAAGCATCAATGTGGACCGTTGCACTCTATTTAGTGCTCTTAAAAGTCTAACTTGCTAGTTGAGCCTTCGTGCCACGTTTCGTAACGTAAAGACGCGAATAGACCGAGTTACATCTCAAATTGCACAAAAACGTGAAAAGCTCCACTATGGAGAGAGTTGAGCAATTCCAAAGCATGAATGTGGACCGTTGTACTCTATTTAGTGCTCTTAAAAGTCTAACTTGCTAGTTGAGCCTTCGTGCCACGTTTCGTAAGGTAAAGATGCAAATAGACCAAGTTATGTTTGAAATTGCACAAAAACGTGAAATTATCCACTATGGAGAGGGTTGAGCAATTCCCGAGCATGGATGTGGACCGTTATACTCTGTTTAGTGCTCTTGAAAGTCTAACTTGCTAGTTGAGCCTTCGTGCCACGTTTCGTAAGGTAAAGACGCGAATAGACCAAGTTATGTCTCGAATTGCACAAAAAAGTGAAAAGCTCTTCTATGGAGAGAGTTGAGCACTTCCAAAGCATCAATGTGGACCGTTCTACTCTATTTAGTGCTCTTAAAAGTCTAACTTGCTTGTTGAGCCTTCGTGCCACGTTTCGTAAGGTAAAGATGCGAATAGACCAAGTTATGTTTCAAATTGCACAAAAACGTGAAATGCTCCACTATGGAGAGAGTTGAGCAATTCCAAAGCATGAATGTGGACCGTTGTACTCTATTTAGTGCTCTTTAAAGTCTAACTTGCGAGTTGAGCCTTCGTGCCACGTTTCGTAAGGTAAAGATGCGAATAGACCAAGTTATGTTTGAAATTGCATAAAAACGTGAAATGCTCCACTATGCAGAGAGTTGAGCAATTCCAGAGCATGGATGTGGACCGTTGTACTCTATTTAGTGCTCTTAAAAGTCTAACTTGCTAGTTGAGCCTTCGTGCCACGTTTCGTAAGGTAAAGACGCGAATAGACCAAGTTATGTCTCGAATTGCACAAAAACGTGAAGAGCTCCTCTACGGAGAGAGTTGAACACTTCCAAAGCATCAATGTGGACCGTTGTACTCTATTTAGTGCTCTTAAAAGTCTAACTTGCTTGTTGAGCCATCGTGCCACGTTTCGTAAGGTGAAGATGCGAATTGACCAAGTTATGTTTGAAATTGCACAAAAACGTGAAGTGCTCCACTATGGAGAGAGTTGAGCAATTCCAAAGCATGAATGTGGACCGTTGTACTCTATTTAGTGCTCTTAAAAGTCTAACTTGCTAGTTGAGCCTTCGTGCCACGTTTCGTAAAGTAAAGACGCGAATAGACCAAGTTATGTCTCCAATTGCACAAAAACGTTAAAAGCTCCTCTATGGAGAGAGTTGAGCACTTCCGAAGCATCAATGTGGACTGTTGTACTCTATTTAGTGCTCTTAAAAGTCTAACTTGCTAGATGAGCCTTCGTGCCACGTTTCGTAACGTAAAGACGCGAATAGACCAAGTTATGTCTCGAATTGCACAAAAAGTGAAAAGCTTCTCTTTGGAGAGAGTTGAGCACTTCCAAAGCATCAATGTGGACCGTTGTACTCTATTTAGTGCTCATAAAAGTCTAACTTGCTAGTTGAGCCTTTGTGCCACGTTTCGTAAGGTAAAGACGCGAATAGACCAAATTACGTCTCAAATTGCACAAAAACATGAAAAGCTCCTCTATGGAGAGAGTTGAGCACTTCCGAAGCATCAATGTGGACCGTTGTACTCTATTTAGTGCTCTTAAAAGTCTAACTTGCTGGTTGAGCCTTCGTGCCACGTTTCGTAAGGTAAAGACGCGAATAGACCAAGTTATTGACGGATCGAGTTGAACACAAGAGGGGGGGGTGAATTGTGTCCCCAAATTCCAATTGGAATCCCTTTTTAAAATTTAAACAAATTAATGACAATTAACATATAGCACACAAATTTGGACTCTAATGATTATCCTAATCAATATTCAATCCAATGCAAGATATGATACAATATAGTGAATGACCAAATATCAAATAATCAAGATTTGCACAAAACAGATTTTCAAACAATACACTGCACACAGATTTTTCAACTCAGGTTTTACCTATCAAATGATGTCTAAATGCAACAAAATTTTATATGCAATGTCACAACACCTTAATAAACACTATATCAAAATTTCAGATTAAAATTCAAAGTTTAAGTAAGTCTGCTAATCTCGGACAGATTAGAGTTTTGAAAATCCTGCAGTTTGAAACAAGTAGTAAATATAAACAAGTAAACAAAGAAATCAACACAGCGATTTATAGTAGTTCGGAGACCCTTCTCCTACGTCTACTACCTAGATTCACCAACCTAGGATTTTCCCAACTCCACTAAGGTGTGGTTTTAAGAGACCCACAAAACTCCTTACACCAAGGGTTTCTAAGAACTCCCTCAAACTTCAATGTTTACAATTTCCCCTAACAAAGGGAATTTCTCAATGGGATTTTCAGCCAAGGTTCTCACAGGTTACCTCAAAGGTATTTGGTGTGGAACTATCAAGATTACAGCAACACTCTCAAAGATAGGATTTTAAGAACAAGAGAGGTTTAGATTGTAAGCAAACAAAGCCTAAAGGATATAGGAACTTCCCTTTTGCAAAAGCAAGAGTAGTGAGAAGTCCTTGATTGTAGAGGCTTGTATTGGAGAAGATTGTTGTAGCAAATAGCAAGAAAGCTTGATGATTGATGTACTTGATAGCAAGAGGTTTCTCTCAAGGATAATTTTCAATTTGCTTCTCCAAGTTGTATGAAAGGGAAGATCCTCTTTTAAAGGCAATTCTCTCCTATGCTTGCAGCCATTGGATCAAACTTCAAGAGTTGATCTCTACCATCCATTGCAGCTCCTAATCTTGGTCATTGATGATTTGAGCAAACAAATCTCCACCATAGAGCATATAGACGTTGGAAGCTTGAGAGAAGTCAAGTTGTACCTTTCTTCCATAAGTGTTGTCATAAGCACAACCCTTTGATCAATGTATGTCTTCAAATCTTGACCATTCAAACTCTCTTTAATTCTCAACCATGGATGTAGATTGTACTATGCCATCTTGTCCCTTCATTTTGAATCAAAGACTTCAAAAGTGATCTCTTAGTCAAGGATCTTGTTTGATTGCACCAACCTAACTTTCTTGGTAGCACATGTCTTGAGTGAAAATGTCAAGGATCTTGTTTGATTGCACCAATCCTAACTTTCTTGGTAGCACATGTCTTGAGTGAAAATGTCAAACAAGAATATATCACTAATGATAGAGAGGACAAGGTTTGTCCCACATGTTTGAAAAGAGTTGTATCTCCATGAAGACCACAACCAATAGCCTCAATGTTTGATTCATTCAACTTGATTAAGTGCCTTAGTGGAAAGTTGGCAAATATAGGATTTTTCATAGTTTCCTAGAGCTCCAAGCTCATTCTTAGAAACCGGACTTCGACCACTCTTGAACGTACTGAATTCTGAGCCATATGAGACCACAATGATGATTAACCTACAAGGAAATAGGAGGTAGAACTCCCCAATTTCAAGTAAGCTCAAAGAGCTTCATATAGAGCACATAGGTTAATTACATTAGAAAAAAAAACCCAGAAAATTCAAATTACTGCATGATAAATCATTTTATATGTATTATAATGTCCATGTAAAATTTCATAACAATCGGAAATCGTTTGGTCACTCAACCAAGCAATTAGATCACTAATAGTGAAACCGATAAATTCTAAGTGTAAATTCAAAGTCATTTTGCAAACTCAGTGTAAATGACCTTTTCTCTTGAACTTTACTACATCAAATATGTTCATAGTGATGAAACTAATATGCACACGAAATTTCATTTAAATCGGAGTTCATTTGGTTCACCACGTTCACAAAGAACACATATGCACAATATTAGGTAAAACCTAGTTTTGGCGGAATTTAAGCATATGACCAAATATATATGTGATGCACTTAATTTCTCATGATTATAGTCCTAGAACATATATTAAACCTTCATGTGCATGTGGTTCAAGTTTCAAGTCATTTGGACCTAAGTTGGTTAAGATATGATAATTGGAAAATTGATGCTCTAACTTAGTCCATGTATGTTTGTTTTCAAAACTTAATTTCCAGCACTATCTCAAAAATATATGGTCATTTAAATTCAATTCATATAAATCAAATATTGCTTTAATATTTCATTATCATTTATAAATGATTTAATATCATCAAAATTAGACATATAGGACCATAGGTCCAACAGTTATGTCTCAAATTGCACAAAAACGTGAAAAGCTCCTCTATGGAGAGAGTTGAGCACTTCCAAAGCATCAATGTGGACCGTTGCACTCTATTTAGTGCTTTTAAAAGTCTAACTTGCTGGTTGAGCCTTCGTGCCACGTTTCGTAAGGTAAAGACGCGAATAGAGCAAGTTATGTCTCAAATTACACAAAAACGTGAAAAGCTCCTCTATGGAGAGAGTTGAGCACTTCCAAAGCATCAATGTGGACCGTTGCACTCTATTTAGTGCTCTTAAAAGTCTAACTTGCTATTTCAGCCTTCGTGCCACGTTTCGTAACGTAAAGACGCGAATAGACCGAGTTATGTCTCAAATTACACAAAAAGGTGAAATGCTCCACCATGGAGAGAGTTGAGCAATTCAAAAGCATGAACGTGGACCGTTGTACTCTATTTAGTGCTCTTAAAAGTCTAACTTGCTAGTTGAGCCTTCGTGCCACGTTTCGTAAGGTAAAGACGCGAATAGACCAAGTTATGTCTCCAATTGCACAAAAACGTGAAAAGCTCCTCTATGGAGAGAGTTGAGCACTTCCGAAGCATCAATGTGGACCGTTGTACTCTATTTAGTGCTCTTAAAAGTCTCACTGGCTAGTTGAGCCTTCTTGCCACGTTTCGTAACGTAAAGAGGCGAATAGAGCAAGTTATGTCTCAAATTGCACAAAAACGTGAAAAGCTCCTCTATGGAGAGAGTTGAGCACTTCCAAAGCATCAATGTGGACCGTTGCACTCTATTTAGTGCTCTTAAAAGTCTAACTTGCTAGCTGAGCCTTCGTGCCACGTTTCGTAACGTAAAGACGCGAATAGAGCAAGTTATGTCTCAAATTGCACAAAAACGTGAAAAGCTCCTCTATGGAGAGAGTTGAGCAATTCCAAAGCATGAATGTGGACCGTTGTACTCTATTTAGTGCTCTTAAAAGTCTAACTTTCTAGTTGAGCCTTCGTGCCACGTTTCGTAAGGTAAAGATGCGAATAGACCAAGTTATGTTTGAAATTGCACAAAAACGTGAAATGCTCCACTATGGAGAGAGTTGAGCAATTCCAAAGCATGAATGTGGACCGTTGTACTCTATTTAGTGCTCTTAAAAGTCTAACTTGCTAGTTGAGCCTTCGTGCCACGTTTCGTAAGGTAAAGATGCGAATAGACCAAGTTAGGTCTCAAATTGCACAAAAACGTGAAAAGCTCCTTTATGGAGAGAGTTGAGCAATTCCAAAGCATGAATGTGGACTGTTGTACTCTATTTAGTGCTCTTAAAAGTCTAACTTGCTAGATGAGCCTTCGTGCCACGTTTCGTAAGGTAAAGACGCGAATAGACCAAGTTATGTCTCGAATTGCACAAAAACGTGAAAAGCTCCTCTCTGGAGAGAGTTTAGCACTTCCAAAGCATCAATGTGGACCGTTGTACTCTATTTAGTGCTCATAAAAGTCTAACTTGCTAGTTAAGCCTTCGTGCCACGTTTCGTAAGGTAAAGACGCGAATAGACCAAATTACGTCTCAAATTGCACAAAAACGTGAAAAGCTCCTCTATGGAGAGCGTTGAGCACTTCCGAAACATCAATGTGGACCTTTGTACTCTATTTAGTGCTCTTAAAAGTCTAACTTGCTGGTTGAGCCTTCGTGCCACGTTTCGTAAGGTAAAGACGCGAATAGACCAAGTTATGTCTCAAATTGCACAAAAACGTGAAAAGCTCCTCTATGGAGAGAGTTGAGCACTTCCAAAGAATTAATGTGGACCGTTGCACTCTATTTAGTGCTCTTAAAAGTCTAACTTACTGGTTGAGCCTTCGTGCCAAGTTTCGTAAGGTAAAGACGCGAATAGAGCAAGTTATGTCTCAAATTGCACAAAAACGTGAAAAGCTCCTCTATGGAGAGAGTTGAGCACTTCCAAAGCATCAATGTGGACCATTGCACTCTATTTAGTGCTCTTAAAAGTCTAACTTGCTATTTGAGCCTTCGTGCCACGTTTCGTAACGTAAAGACGCGAATAGACCGAGTTATGTGTCAAATTGCACAAAAACGTGAAAAGCTCCTCTATGGAGAGAGTTGAGCAACTACAAAGCATGAATGTGGACTACTGTACTCTATTTAGTGCTCTTAAAAGTCTAACTTTCTAGTTGAGCCTTCGTGCCACGTTTCGTAAGGTAAAGATACAAATAGACGAAGTTATGTTTGAAATTGCACAAAAACGTGAAATGCTCCACTATCGAGAGAGTTGAGCAATTCCAAAGCAAGAATGTGGACCGTTGTACTCTATTTAGTACTCTTAAAAGTCTAACTTGCTAGTTGAGCCTTCGTGCCACGTTTCGTATGGTAAAGACGCGAATAGACCAAGTTATGTCTCCAATTGCACAAAAACGTGAAAAGCTCCTCTATGGAGAGAGTTGAGCACTTCCGAAGCATCAATGTGGACCGTTGTACTCTATTTAGTGCTCTTAAAAGTCTCACTGGCTAGTTGAGCCTCCTTGCCACGTTTCGTAACGTAAAGAGGCGAATAGAGCAAGTTATGTCTCAAATTGCACAAAAACGTGAAAAGCTCCTCTATGGAGAGAGTTGAGCACTTCCAAAGCATCAATGTGGACCGTTGCACTCTATTTAGTGCTCTTAAAAGTCTAACTTGCTAGTTGAGCCTTCGTGCCACGTTTCGTAACGTAAAGACGCGAATAGAGCAAGTTATGTCTCAAATTGCACAAAAACGTGAAAAGCTCCTCTATGGAGGGAGTTGAGCAATTCCAAAGCATCAATGTGGACCGTTGTACTCTATTTAGTGCTCTTAAAAGTCTAACTTTCTACTTGAGCCTTCGTGCCACGTTTCGTAAGGTAAAGATGCGAATAGACCAAGTTATGTTTGAAATTGCACAAAAAGTGAAATGCTCCACTATGGAGAGAGTTGAGCAATTCCAAAGCATGAATGTGGACCGTCGTACTCTATTTAGTGCTCTTAAAAGTCTAACTTGCTAGTTCAGCTTTCGTGCCACGTTTCGTAAGGTAAAGAGGCGAATAGACCAAGTTATGTCTCAAATTGCACAAAAACGTGAAAAGCTACTCTATGGAGAGAGTTGAGCAATTCCAAAGCATGAATGTGGACTGTTGTACTCTATTTAGTGCTCTTAAAAGTCTAACTTTCTTGTTGAGCCTTCGTGCCACGTTTCGTAAGGTAAAGATGCGAATAGACGAAGTTATGTTTGAAATTGCACAAAAACGTGAAAAGCTCCTCTATGGAGAGAGTTGAGCAATTCCAAAGCATGAATGTGGACTGTTGTAGTCTATTTAGTGCTCTTAAAAGTCTAACTTGCTGGTTGAGCCTTCGTGCCACGTTTCGTAAGGTAAAGACGCGAATAGAGCAAGTTATGTCTCAAATTGCACAAAAACGTGAAAAGCTCCTCTATGGAGAGAGTTGAGCACTTCCAAAGCATCAATGTGGATCGTTGCACTCTATTTAGTGCTCTTAAAAGTCTAACTTACTATTTGAGCCTTCGTGCCACGTTCCGTAACGTGAAGACGTGAATAGACCGAGTTATGTCTCAAATTGCACAAAAACGTGAAAAGCTCCACTATGGAGAGAGTTGAGCAATTCCAAAGCTTGAATGTGGACTGTTGTACACTATTTAGTGCTCTTAAAAGTCTAACTTTCTAGTTGAGCCTTCGTGCCACGTTTCGTAACGTAAAGACGCGAATAGACCAAGTTATGTCTCAAATTGCACAAAAACGTGAAAAGCTACTCTATGGAGAGAGTTGAGCAATTCCAAAGCATGAATGTGGACTGTTGTACTCTATTTAGTGCTCTTAAAAGTCTAACTTTCTTGTTGAGCCTTCGTGCCACGTTTCGTAAGGTAAAGATGCGAATAGACGAAGTTATGTTTGAAATTGCACAAAAACGTGAAAAGCTCCTCTATGGAGAGAGTTGAGCAATTCCAAAGCATGAATGTGGACTGTTGTAGTCTATTTAGTGCTCTTAAAAGTCTAACTTGCTGGTTGAGCCTTCGTGCCACGTTTCGTAAGGTAAAGACGCGAATAGAGCAAGTTATGTCTCAAATTGCACAAAAACGTGAAAAGCTCCTCTATGGAGAGAGTTGAGCACTTCCAAAGCATTAATGTGGACCGTTGCACTCTATTTAGTGCTCTTTAAAGTCTAACTTACTGGTTGAGCCTTCGTGCCACGTTTCGTAAGGTAAAGATGCGAATAGAGCAAGTTATGTCTCAAATTGCACAAAAACGTGAAAAGCTCCTCTATGGAGAGAGTTGAGCACTTCCAAAGCATCAATGTGTACCATTGCACTCTATTTAGTGCTCTTAAAAGTCTAACTTGCTATTTGAGCCTTCGTGCCACGTTTCGTAACGTAAAGACGCGAATAGACCGAGTTATGTCTCAAATTGCATAAAAACGTGAAAAGCTCCTCTATGGAGAGAGTTGAGCAATTCCAAAGCATGAATGTGGACTACTGTACTCTATTTAGTGCTCTTAAAAGTCTAACTTTCTAGTTGAGCCTTCGTGCCACGTTTCGTAAGGTAAAGATGCAAATAGACGAAGTTATGTTTGAAATTGCACAAAAACGTGAAATGCTCCACTATCGAGAGAGTTGAGCAATTCCAAAGCATGAATGTGGACCGTTGTACTCTATTTAGTACTCTTAAAAGTCTAACTTGCTAGTTGAGCCTTCGTGCCACGTTTCGTATGGTAAAGACGCGAATAGACCAAGTTATGTCTCCAATTGCACAAAAACGTGAAAAGCTCCTCTATGGAGAGAGTTGAGCACTTCCGAAGCATCAATGTGGACCGTTGTACTCTATTTAGTGCTCTTAAAAGTCTCACTGGCTAGTTGAGCCTCTTTGCCACGTTTCGTAACGTAAAGAGGCGAATAGAGCAAGTTATGTCTCAAATTGCACAAAAACGTGAAAAGCTCCTCTATGGAGAGAGTTGAGCACTTCCAAAGCATCAATGTGGACCGTTGCACTCTATTTAGTGGTCTTAAAAGTCTCACTGGCTAGTTGAGCCTCTTTGCCACGTTTCGTAACGTAAAGAGGCGAATAGAGCAAGTTATGTCTCAAATTGCACAAAAACGTGAAAAGCTCCTCCATGGAGAGAGTTGAGCACTTCCAAAGCATCAATGTGGACCGTTGCACTCTATTTAGTGCTCTTAAAATTCTAACTTGCTAGTTGAGCCTTCGTGCCACGTTTCGTAACGTAAAGACGCGAATAGAGCAAGTTATGTCTCAAATTGCACAAAAACGTGAAAAGCTCCTCTATGGAGGGAGTTGAGCAATTCCAAAGCATCAATGTGGACCGTTGTACTCTATTTAGTGCTCTTAAAAGTCTAACTTTCTAGTTGAGCCTTCGTGCCACGTTTCGTAAGGTAAAGATGCGAATAGACCAAGTTATGTTTGAAATTGCACAAAAAGTGAAATGCTCCACAATGGAGAGAGTTGAGCAATTCCAAAGCATGAATGTGGACTGTTGTACTCTATTTAGTGCTCTTAAAAGTCTAACTTTCTTGTTGAGCCTTCGTGCCACGTTTCGTAAGGTAAAGATGCGAATAGACGAAGTTATGTTTGAAATTGCACAAAAACATGAAAAGCTCCCCTATGGAGAGAGTTGAGCAATTCCAAAGCATGAATGTGGACTGTTGTAGTCTATTTAGTGCTCTTAAAAGTCTAACTTGCTGGTTGAGCCTTCGTGCCACGTTTCGTAAGGTAAAGACGCGAATAGAGCAAGTTATGTCTCAAATTGCACAAAAACGTGAAAAGCTCCTCTATAGAGAGAGTTGAGCACTTCCAAAGCATCAATGTGGATCGTTGCACTCTATTTAGTGCTCTTAAAAGTCTAACTTGCTATTTGAGCCTTCGTGCCACGTTCCGTAACGTGAAGACGTGAATAGACCGAGTTATGTCTCAAATTGCACAAAAACGTGAAAAGCTCCACTATGGAGAGAGTTGAGCAATTCCAAAGCATGAATGTGGACTGTTGTACACTATTTAGTGCTCTTAAAAGTCTAACTTTCTAGTTGAGCCTTCGTGCCACGTTTCGTAACGTAAAGACGCGAATAGAGCAAGTTATGTCTCAAATTGCACAAAAACGTGAAAAGCTCCTCTATGGAGGGAGTTGAGCAATTCCAAAGCATCAATGTGGACCGTTGTACTCTATTTAGTGCTCTTAAAAGTCTAACTTTCTAGTTGAGCCTTCGTGCCACGTTTCGTAAGGTAAAGATGCGAATAGACCAAGCTATGTTTGAAATTGCACAAAAACGTGAAATGCTCCACTATGGAGAGAGTTGAGCAATTCTAAAGCATGAATGTGGACCGGCGTACTCTATTTAGTGCTCTTAAAAGTCTAACTTGCAAGTTCAGCTTTCGTGCCACGTTTCGTAAGGTAAAGAGGCGAATAGACCAAGTTATGTCTCAAATTGCACAAAAACGTGAAAAGCTACTCTATGGAGAGAGTTGAGCAATTCCAAAGCATGAATGTGGACTGTTGTACTCTATTTAGTGCTCTTAAAAGTCTAACTTTCTTGTTGAGCCTTCGTGCCACGTTTCGTAAGGTAAAGATGCGAATAGACGAAATTATGTTTGAAATTGCACAAAAACGTGAAAAGCTCCTCTATGGAGAGAGTTGAGCAATTCCAAAGCATGAATGTGGACTGTTGTAGTCTATTTAGTGCTCTTAAAAGTCTAACTTGCTGGTTGAGCCTTCGTGCCACGTTTCGTAAGGTAAAGACGCGAATAGAGCAAGTTATGTCTCAAATTGCACAAAAACGTGAAAAGCTCCTCTATGGAGAGAGTTGAGCACTTCCAAAGCATTAATGTGGACCGTTGCACTCTATTTAGTGCTCTTAAAAGTCTAACTTACTGGTTGAGCCTTCGTGCCACGTTTCGTAAGGTAAAGACGCGAATAGAGCAAGTTATGTCTCAAATTGCACAAAAACGTGAAAAGCTCCTCTATGGAGAGAGTTGAGCACTTCCAAAGCATCAATGTGTACTGTTGCACTCTATTTAGTGCTCTTAAAAGTCTAACTTGCTATTTGAGCCTTCGTGCCATGTTTCGTAACGTAAAGACGTGAATAGACCGAGTTATGTCTCAAATTGCATAAAAACGTGAAAAGCTCCTCTATGGAGAGAGTTGAGCAATTCCAAAGCATGAATGTGGACTACTGTACTCTATTTAGTGCTCTTAAAAGTCTAACTTTCTAGTTGAGCCTTCGTGCCACGTTTCGTAAGGTAAAGATGCAAATAGACGAAGTTATGTTTGAAATTGCACAAAAACGTGAAATGCTCCACTATCGAGAGAGTTGAGCAATTCCAAAGCATGAATGTGGACCGTTGTACTCTATTTAGTACTCTTAAAAGTCTAACTTGCTAGTTGAGCCTTCGTGCCACGTTTCGTATGGTAAAGACGCGAATAGACCAAGTTATGTCTCCAATTGCACAAAAACGTGAAAAGCTCCTCTATGGAGAGAGTTGAGCACTTCCGAAGCATCAATGTGGACCGTTGTACTCTATTTAGTGCTCTTAAAAGTCTCACTGGCTAGTTGAGCCTCTTTGCCACGTTTCGTAACGTAAAGAGGCGAATAGAGCAAGTTATGTCTCAAATTGCACAAAAACGTGAAAAGCTCCTCTATGGAGAGAGTTGAGCACTTCCAAAGCATCAATGTGGACCGTTGCACTCTATTTAGTGGTCTTAAAAGTCTCACTGGCTAGTTGAGCCTCTTTGCCACGTTTCGTAACGTAAAGAGGCGAATAGAGCAAGTTATGTCTCAAATTGCACAAAAACGTGAAAAGCTCCTCTATGGAGAGAGTTGAGCACTTCCAAAGCATCAATGTGGACCGTTGCACTCTATTTAGTGCTCTTAAAATTCTAACTTGCTAGTTGAGCCTTCGTGCCACGTTTCGTAACGTAAAGACGCGAATAGAGCAAGTTATGTCTCAAATTGCACAAAAACGTGAAAAGCTCCTCTATGGAGAGAGTTGAGCACTTCCAAAGCATCAATGTGTACCGTTGCACTCTATTTAGTGCTCTTAAAAGTCTAACTTGCTATTTGAGCCTTCGTGCCACGTTTCGTAACGTAAAGACGCGAATAGACCGAGTTATGTCTCAAATTGCATAAAAACGTGAAAAGCTCCTCTATGGAGAGAGTTGAGCAATTCCAAAGCATGAATGTGGACTACTGTACTCTATTTAGTGCTCTTAAAAGTCTAAATTTCTAGTTGAGCCTTCGTGCCACGTTTCGTAAGGTAAAGATGCAAATAGACGAAGTTATGTTTGAAATTGCACAAAAACGTGAAATGCTCCACTATCGAGAGAGTTGAGCAATTCCAAAGCATGAATGTGGACCGTTGTACTCTATTTAGTACTCTTAAAAGTCTAACTTGCTAGTTGAGCCTTCGTGCCACGTTTCGTATGGTAAAGACGCGAATAGACCAAGTTATGTCTCCAATTGCACAAAAACGTGAAAAGCTTCTCTATGGAGAGAGTTGAGCACTTCCGAAGCATCAATGTGGACCGTTGTACTCTATTTAGTGCTCTTAAAAGTCTCACTGGCTAGTTGAGCCTCTTTGCCACGTTTCGTAACGTAAAGAGGCGAATAGAGCAAGTTATGTCTCAAATTGCACAAAAACGTGAAAAGCTCCTCTATGGAGAGAGTTGAGCACTTCCAAAGCATCAATGTGGACCGTTGCACTCTATTTAGTGGTCTTAAAAGTCTCACTGGCTAGTTGAGCCTTTTTGCCACGTTTCGTAACGTAAAGAGGCGAATAGAGCAAGTTATGTCTCAAATTGCACAAAAACGTGAAAAGCTCCTCTATGGAGAGAGTTGAGCACTTCCAAAGCATCAATGTGGACCGTTGCACTCTATTTAGTGCTCTTAAAATTCTAACTTGCTAGTTGAGCCTTCGTGCCACGTTTCGTAACGTAAAGACGCGAATAGAGCAAGTTATGTCTCAAATTGCACAAAAACGTGAAAAGCTCCTCTATGGAGGGAGTTGAGCAATTCCAAAGCATCAATGTGGACCGTTGTACTCTATTTAGTGCTCTTAAAAGTCTAACTTTCAAGTTGAGCCTTCGTGCCACGTTTCGTAAGGTAAAGATGCGAATAGACCAAGTTATGTTTGAAATTGCACAAAAAGTGAAATGCTCCACTATGGAGAGAGTTGAGCAATTCCAAAGCATGAATGTGGACCGTCGTACTCTATTTAGTGCTCTTAAAAGTCTAACTTGCTAGTTCAGCTTTCGTGCCACGTTTCGTAAGGTAAAGAGGCGAATAGACCAAGTTATGTCTCAAATTGCACAAAAACGTGAAAAGCTACTCTATGGAGAGAGTTGAGCAATTCCAAAGCATGAATGTGGACTGTTGTACTCTATTTAGTGCTCTTAAAAGTCTAACTTTCTTGTTGAGCCTTCGTGCCACGTTTCGTAAGGTAAAGATGCGAATAGACGAAGTTATGTTTGAAATTGCACAAAAACGTGAAAAGCTCCTCTATGGAGATAGTTGAGCAATTCCAAAGCATGAATGTGGACTGTTGTAGTCTATTTAGTGCTCTTAAAAGTCTAACTTGCTGGTTGAGCCTTCGTGCCACGTTTCGTAAGGTAAAGACGCGAATAGAGCAAGTTATGTCTCAAATTGCACAAAAACGTGAAAAGCTCCTCTATGGAGAGAGTTGAGCACTTCCAAAGCATCAATGTGGATCGTTGCACTCTATTTAGTGCTCTTAAAAGTCTAACTTGCTATTTGAGCCTTCATGCCACGTTCCGTAACGTGAAGACGTGAATAGACCGAGTTATGTCTCAAATTGCACAAAAACGTGAAAAGCTCCACTATGGAGAGAGTTGAGCAATTCCAAAGCATGAATGTGGACTGTTGTACTCTATTTAGTGCTCCTAAAAGTCTAACTTTCTAGTTGAGCCTTCGTGCCACGTTTCGTAACGTAAAGACGCGAATAGAGCAAGTTATGTCTCAAATTGCACAAAAAGGTGAAAAGCTCCTCTATGGAGGGAGTTGAGCAATTCCAAAGCATCAATGTGGACCGTTGTACTCTATTTAGTGCTCTTAAAAGTCTAACTTTCTAGTTGAGCCTTCGTGCCACGTTTCGTAAGGTAAAGATGCGAATAGACCAAGTTATGTTTGAAATTGCACAAAAACGTGAAATGCTCCACTATGGAGAGAGTTGAGCAATTCTAAAGCATGAATGTGGACCGGCGTACTCTATTTAGTGCTCTTAAAAGTCTAACTTGCTAGTTCAGCTTTCGTGCCACGTTTCGTAAGGTAAAGAGGCGAATAGACCAAGTTATGTCTCAAATTGCACAAAAACGTGAAAAGCTACTCTATGGAGAGAGTTGAGCAATTCCAAAGCATGAATGTGGACTGTTGTACTCTATTTAGTGCTCTTAAAAGTCTAACTTTCTTGTTGAGCCTTCGTGCCACGTTTCGTAAGGTAAAGATGCGAATAGACGAAGTTATGTTTGAAATTGCACAAAAACGTGAAAAGCTCCTCTATGGAGAGAGTTGAGCAATTCCAAAGCATGAATGTGGACTGTTGTAGTCTATTTAGTGCTCTTAAAAGTCTAACTTGCTGGTTGAGCCTTCGTGCCACGTTTCGTAAGGTAAAGACGCGAATAGAGCAAGTTATGTCTCAAATTGCACAAAAACGTGAAAAGCTCCTCTATGGAGAGAGTTGAGCACTTCCAAAGCATCAATGTGGATCGTTGCACTCTATTTAGTGCTCTTAAAAGTCTAACTTGCTATTTGAGCCTTCGTGCCACGTTCCGTAACGTGAAGACGTGAATAGACCGAGTTATGTCTCAAATTGCACAAAAACGTGAAAAGCTCCACTATGGAGAGAGTTGAGCAATTCCAAAGCATGAATGTGGACTGTTGTACTCTATTTAGTGCTCTTAAAAGTCTAACTTTCTAGTTGAGCCTTCGTGCCACGTTTCGTAACGTAAAGAGGCGAATAGACCAAGTTATGTTTGAAATTGCACAAAAACGTGAAATTCTCCACTATGGAGAGAGTTAGCAATTCCAGAGCATGAATGTGGACCGTTGTACTCTATTTAGTGCTCTTAAAAGTCTAACTTGCTAGTTGAGCCTTCGTGGCACGTTTCGTAAGGTAAAGATGCGAATAGATCAAGTTATGTTTGAAATTACACAAAAACGTTAAATGCTCCACTATGGAGAGAGTTGAACACTTCCGAAGCAACAATGTGGACCGTTGTACTCTATTTAGTGCTCTTAAAAGTCTCACTGGCTAGTTGAGCCTTCTTGCCACGTTTCGTAACGTAAAGAGGCGAATAGAGCAAGTTATGTCTCAAATTGCACAAAAACATGAAAAGCTCCTCTATGGAGAGAGTTGAGCACTTCCAAAGCATCAATGTGGACCGTTGCACTCTATTTAGTGCTCTTAAAATTCTAACTTGCTAGTTGAGCCTTCGTGCCACGTTTCGTAACGTAAAGACGCGAATAGAGCAAGTTATGTCTCAAATTGCACAAAAACGTGAAAAGCTCCTCTATGGAGGGAGTTGAGCAATTCCAAAGCATCAATGTGGAACGTTGTACTCTATTTAGTGCTCTTAAAAGTCTAACTTTCTAGTTGAGCCTTCGTGCCACGTTTCGTAAGGTAAAGATGCGAATAGACCAAGTTATGTTTGAAATTGCACAAAAACGTGAAATGCTCCACTATGGAGAGAGTTGAGCAATTCCAAAGCATGAATGTGGACCGTTGTACTCTATTTAGTGCTCTTAAAAGTCTAACTTGCCAGTTGAGCCTTCGTGCCACGTTTCGTAAGGTAAAGAGGCGAATAGACCAAGTTATGTCTCAAATTGCACAAAAACGTGAAAATCTCCTCTATGGAGAGAGTTGAGCAATTCCAAAGCATGAATTTGGACTGTTGTACTCTATTTAGTGCTCTTAAAAGTCTAACTTTCTTGTTGAGCCTTCGTACCACGTTTCGTAAGGTAAAGATGCGAATAGACGATGTTATGTTTGAAATTGCACAAAAACGTGAAAAGCTCCTCTATGGAGAGAGTTGAGCAATTCCAAAGCATGAATGTGGACTGTTGTACTCTATTTAGTGCTCTTAAAAGTCTAACTTGCTGGTTGAGCCTTCGTGCCACGTTTCGTAAGGTAAAGACGCGAATAGAGCAAATTATGTCTCAAATTGCACAAAAACGTGAAAAGCTCCTCTATGGAGAGAGTTCAGCACTTCCAAAGCATCAATGTGGATCGTTGCACTCTATTTAGTGCTCTTAAAAGTCTAACTTGCTATTTGAGCCTTCGTGCCACGTTTCGTAACTTGAAGACGTGAATAGACCGAGTTATGTCTCAAATTGCACAAAAACGTGAAAAGCTCCACTATGGAGAGAGTTGAGCAATTCCAAAGCATTAATGTGGACTGTTGTACTCTATTTAGTGCTTTTAAAAGTCTAACTTTCTAGTTGAGCCTTCGTGCCACGTTTCGTAACGTAAAGAGGCGAATAGACCAAGTTATGTTTGAAATTGCACAAAAACGTGAAATTCTCCACTATGGAGAAAGTTGAGCACTTCCGAAACATCAATGTGGACCGTTGTACTCTATTTAGTGCTCTTAAAAGTCTCACTGGCTAGTTGAGCCTTGTTGCCACGTTTCGTAACGTAAAGAGGCGAATAGAGCAAGTTATGTCTCAAATTGCACAAAAACGTGAAAAGCTCCTCTATGGAGAGAGTTGAGCACTTCCAAAGCATCAATGTGGACCGTTGCACTCTATTTAGTGCTCTTAAAAGTCTAACTTGCTAGTTGAGCCTTCGTGCCACGTTTCGTAACGTAAAGACGCGAATAGAGCAAGTTGTGTCTCAAACTGCACAAAAACGTGAAAAGCTCCTCTATGGAGAGAGTGGAGCACTTCCAAAGCATCAATGTGGACCGTTGCACTCTATTTAGTGCTCTTAAAAGTCTAACTTGCTATTTGAGCCTTCGTGCCACGTTTCGTAACGTAAAGACGCGAACAGACCGAGTTATGTCTCAAATTGCACAAAAACGTGAAAAGCTCCACTATGGAGAGAGTTGAGCAATTCCAAAGCATGAATGTGGACCGTTGTACTCTATTTAGTGCTCTTAAAAGTCTAACTTTCTAGTTGAGCCTTCGTGCCACGTTTCGTAAGGTAAAGATGCGAATAGACCAAGTTATGTTTGAAATTGCACAAAAACGTGAAATGCTCCTCTATGGAGAGAGTTAAGCAATTCCAAAGCATGAATGTGGACCGTTGTACTCTATTTAGTGCTCTTAAAAGTCTAACTTGCTAGTTGAGCCTTCGTGCCACGTTTCGTAAGGTAAAGATGCGAATAGACCAAGTTATGTTTGAAATTGCACAAAAACGTGAAATGCTCCTCTATGGAGAGAGTTAAGCAATTCCAAAGCATGAATATGGACCGTTGCACTCTATTTAGTGCTCTTAAAAGTCTTACTTGCTAGTTGAGCCTTCGTGCCACGTTTCCTAAGGTAAAGACGCGAATAGACCAAGTTATGTCTCGAATTGCACAAAAACGTGAAAAGCTCCACTATGGAGAGAGTTGAGCAATTCCAAAGCATGAATGTGGACCTTTGTACGCTATTTAGTGCTCTTAAAAGTCTAACTTGCTAGTTGAGCCTTCGTGCCACGTTTCGTAAGGTAAAGACGCGAATAGACCGAGTTATGTCTCAAATTGCACAAAAACGTGAAAAGCTCCGCTATGGAGAGAGTTGAGCAATTCCAAAGCATGAATGTGGACCGTTGTACTCTATTTAGTGCTCTTAAAAGTATAACTTGCTAGTTGAGCCTTCGTGCCACGTTTCGTAAGGTAAAGATGCGAATAGACCCAGTTATGTTTGAAATGGCACAAAAACGTGAAATGCTCCATTATGGAGAGAGTTGAGCAATTCCAAAGCATGAATGTGGACCGTTGTACTCTATTTACTGCTCTTAAACGTCTAACTTGCTAGTTGAGCCTTCGTGCCACGTTTCGTAAGGTAAAGACGCGAATAGACCAAGTTATGTCTCGAATTGCACAAAAAAGTGAAAAGCTCCACTATGGAGAGAGTTGAGCAATTCCAAATCATGAATGTGGACCATTGTACTCTATTTAGTGCTCATAAAAGTCTAACTTGCTAGTTGAGCCTTCGTGCCACGTTTCATAAGGTAAAGACGCGAATAGACCAAGTTATGTCTCCAATTGCACAAAAACGTGAAAAGCTCCTCTATGGAGAGAGTTGAGCACTTCCGCGGCATCAATGTGGACCGTTGTACTCTATTTAGTGCTCTTAAAAGTCTAACTTGCTAGTTGAGCCTTCGTGCCACGTTTCGTAACGGAAAGAGGCGAATAGAGCAAGTTATGTCTCAAATTGCACAAAAACGTGAAAAGCTCCTCTATAGAGAGAGTTGAGCACTTCCAAAGCATCAATGTGAACCGTTGCACTCTATTTAGTGCTCTTAAAAGTCTAACTTGCTATTTGAGCCTTCGTGCCACGTTTCGTAACGTAAAGAGGCGAATAGACCAAGTTATGTCTCCAATTGCACAAAAACGTGAAAAGCTCCTCCATGGAGAGAGTTGAGCACTTCCGAGGCATCAATGTGGACCGTTGTACTCTATTTAGTGCTCTTAAAAGTCTAACTTGCTAGTTGAGCCTTCGTGCCACGTTTCGTAACGTAAAGAGGCGAATAGAGCAAGTTATGTCTCAAATTGCACAAAAACGTGAAATGCTCCTCTATGGAGAGAGTTAAGCAATTCCAAAGCATGAATGTGGACCGTTGTACTCTATTTAGTGCTCTTAAAAGTCTAACTTTCTAATTGAGCCTTCGTGCCACGTTTCGTAAGGTAAAGATGCGAATAGACCAAGTTATGTTTGAAATTGCACAAAAACGTGAAATGCTCCTCTATGGAGAGAGTTAAGCAATTCCAAAGCATGAATGTGGACCGTTGTACTCTATTTAGTGCTCTTAAAAGTCTAACTTGCTAGTTGAGCCTTCGTGCCACGTTTCGTAAGGTAAAGATGCGAATAGACCAAGTTATGTTTGAAATTGCACAAAAACGTGAAATGCTCCTCTATGGAGAGAGTTAAGCAATTCCAAAGCATGAATGTGGACCGTTGCACTCTATTTAGTGCTCTTAAAAGTCTAACTTGCTAGTTGAGCCTTCGTGCCACGTTTCCTAAGGTAAAGACGCGAATAGACCAAGTTATGTCTCGAATTGCACAAAAACGTGAAAAGCTCCACTATGGAGAGAGTTGAGCAATTCCAAAGCATGAATGTGGACCTTTGTACGCTATTTAGTGCTCTTAAAAGTCTAACTTGCTAGTTGAGCCTTCGTGCCACGTTTCGTAAGGTAAAGACGCGAATAGACCGAGTTATGTCTCAAATTGCACAAAAACGTGAAAAGCTCCGCTATGGAGAGAGTTGAGCAATTCCAAAGCATGAATGTGGACCGTTGTACTCTATTTAGTGCTCTTAAAAGTATAACTTGCTAGTTGAGCCTTCGTGCCACGTTTCGTAAGGTAAAGATGCGAATAGACCCAGTTATATTTGAAATTGCACAAAAACGTGAAATGCTCCATTATGGAGAGAGTTGAGCAATTCCAAAGCATGAATGTGGACCGTTGTACTCTATTTAGTGCTCTTAAAAGTCTAACTTGCTAGTTGAGCCTTCGTGCCACGTTTCGTAAGGTAAAGACGCGAATAGACCAAGTTATGTCTCGAATTGCATAAAAAAGTGAAAAGCTCCACTATGGAGAGAGTTGAGCAATTCCAAATCATGAATGTGGACCATTGTACTCTATTTAGTGCTCATAAAAGTCTAACTTGCTAGTTGAGCCTTCGTGCCACGTTTCATAAGGTAAAGACGCGAATAGACCAAGTTATGTCTCCAATTGCACAAAAACGTGAAAAGCTCCTCTATGGAGAGAGTTGAGCACTTCCGCGGCATCAATGTGGACCGTTGTACTCTATTTAGTGCTCTTAAAAGTCTAACTTGCTAGTTGAGCCTTCGTGCCACGTTTCGTAACGTAAAGAGGCGAATAGAGCAAGTTATGTCTCAAATTGCACAAAAACGTGAAAAGCTCCTCCATAGAGAGAGTTGAGCACTTCCAAAGCATCAATGTGAACCGTTGCACTCTATTTAGTGCTCTTAAAAGTCTAACTTGCTATTTGAGCCTTCGTGCCACGTTTCGTAACGTAAAGAGGCGAATAGACCAAGTTATGTCTCCAATTGCACAAAAACGTGAAAAGCTCCTCAATGGAGAGAGTTGAGCACTTCCGAGGCATCAATGTGGACCGTTGTACTCTATTTAGTGCTCTTAAAAGTCTAACTTGCTAGTTGAGCCTTCGTGCCATGTTTCGTAACGTAAAGAGGCGAATAGAGCAAGTTATGTCTCAAATTGCACAAAAACGTGAAAAGCTCCTCTATGGAGAGAGTTGAGCTCTTCCAAAGCATCAATGTGAACCGTTGCACTCTATTTAGTGCTCTTAAAAGTGTAACTTGCTATTTGAGCCTTCGTGCCACGTTTCGTAACGTAAAGAGGCGAATAGACCAAGTTATGTTTGAAATTGCACAAAAATGTGAAATGCTCCACTATAGAGAGAGTTGAGCAATTCCAAAGCATGAATGTTGACCGTTGTACTCTATTTAGTGCTCTTAAAAGTCTAACTTGCTAGTTGAGCCTTCGTGACACGTTTCGTAAGGTAAAGATGTGAATAGACCAAGTTATGTCTCAAATTGCACAAAAACGTGAAAAGCTCCTTTATGGAGAGAGTTGAGCAATTCCAAAGCATGAATGTGGGCCGTTGTACTCTATTTAGTGCTCTTAAAAGTCTAGCTTTCTAGTTGAACCTTCGTGCCACGTTTCGTAAGGTAAAGATGCGAATAGACCAAGTTATGTTTGAAATTGCACAAAATCGTGAAAAGCTCCTCTATGGAGAGAGTTGAGCACTTCCAAAGCATCAATGTGAACCGTTGCACTCTATTTAGTGCTCTTAAAAGTCTAACTTGCTAGTTGAGCCTTCGTACCACGTTTCGTAAGGTAAAGATGCGAATAGACCAAGTTATGTCTCAAATTGCACAAAAACGTGAAAAGCTCCTTTTATGGAGAGAGTTGAGCAATTCCAAAGCATGAATGTGGACCGTTGTACTCTATTTAGTGCTCTTAAAAGTCTAACTTTCTAGTTGAGCCTTCGTGGCACGTTTCGTAAGGTAAAGATGCGAATAGACCAAGTTATGTCTCAAATTGCACAAAAAAGTGAAAAGCTCCTTTATGGAGAGAGTTGAGCAATTCCAACGCATGAATGTGGACTGTTGTACTCTATTTAGTGCTCTTAAAAGTCTAACTTTCTAGTTGAGCCTTCGTGCCAAGTTTCGTAAGGTAAAGATGCGAATAGACCAAGTTATGTCTCAAATTGCACAAAAACGTGAAAAGCTCCTCTCTGGAGAGAGTTGAGCAATTCCAAAGCATGAATGTGGATTGTTGTACTCTATTTAGTGCTCTTAAAAGTCTAACTTTCTTGTTGAGCCTTCGTGCCACGTTTTGTAAGGTAAAGATGCGAATAGACGAAGTTATGTTTGAAATTGCACAAAAACGTGAAAAGCTCCTCTATGGAGAGAGTTGAGCAATTCCAAAGCATGAATGTGGACTGTTGTACTCTATTTAGTGCTTTTAAAAGTCTAACTTGCTGGTTGAGCCTTCGTGCCACGTTTCGTAAGGTAAAGACGCGAATAGAGCAAGTTATGTCTCAAATTGCACAAAAACGTGAAAAGCTCCTCTATGGAGAGAGTTGAGCACTTCCAAAGCATCAATGTGGATCGTTGCACTCTATTTAGTGCTCTTAAAAGTCTAACTTGCTATTTGAGCCTTCGTGCCACGTTTCGTAACGTAAAGACGTGAATAGACCGAGTTATGTCTCAAATTGCACAAAAACGTGAAAAGCTCCACTATGGAGAGAGTTGAGCAATTCCAAAGCATGAATGTGGACTGTTGTACTCTATTTAGTGCTCTTAAAAGTCTAACTTTCTAGTTGAGCCTTCGTGCCACATTTCATAACGTAAAGAGGCGAATAGTGCAAGTTATGTTTGAAATTGCACAAAAACGTGAAATTCTCCACTATGGAGAGAGTTGAGCAATTCCAAAGCATGAATGTGGACCGTTGGACTCTATTTAGTGCTCTTAAAAGTTTAACTTGCTAGTTGAGCCTTCGTGCCACGTTTCGTATGGTAAAGACGCGAATAGACCAAGTTATGTCTCCAATTGCACAAAAACGTGAAAAGCTCCTCTATGGAGAGAGTTGAGCACTTCCGAAGCATCAATGTGGACCGTTGTACTCTATTTAGTGCTCTTAAAAGTCTCACTGGCTAGTTGAGCCTTCTTGCCACGTTTCGTAACGTAAAGAGGCGAATAGAGCAAGTTATGTCTAAAATTGCACAAAAACGTGAAAAGCTCCTCTATGGAGAGAGTTGAGCACTTCCAAAGCATCAATGTGGACCGTTGCACTCTATTTAGTGCTCTTAAAAGTCTAACTTGCTAGTTGAGCCTTCGTGCCACGTTTCGTAACGTAAAGACGCGAATAGAGCAAGTTATGTCTCAAATTGCACAAAAACGTGAAAAGCTCCTCTATGGAGAGAGTTGAGCAATTCCAAAGCATGAATGTGGACTGTTGTACTCTATTTAGTGCTCTTAAAAGTCTAACTTGCTAGATGAGCCTTCGTGCCACGTTTCGTAACGTAAAGACGCGAATAGACCGAGTTATGTCTCGAATTGCACAAAAACGTGAAAAGCTCCACTATGGAGAGAGTTTAGCACTTCCAAAGAATCAATGTGGACCGTTGCACTCTATTTAGTGCTCTTAAAATTCTAACTTGCTAGTTGAGCCTTCGTGCCACGTTTCATAACGTAAAGAGGCGAATAGACCAAGTTATGTTTGAAATTGCACAAAAACGTGAAAAGCTCCTCTCTCGAGAGAGTTGAGCACTTCCAAAGCATCAATGTGGACCGTTGCACTCTATTTAGTGCTCTTAAAAGTCTAACTTGCTATTTGAGCCTTCGTGCCATGTTTCGTAACGTAAAGACGCGAATAGACCGAGTTATGTCTCAAATTGCACAAAAACGTGAAAAGCTCCACTATGGAGAGAGTTGAGCAATTCCAAAGCATGAATGTGGACTGTTGTACTCTATTTAGTGCTCTTAAAAGTCTAACTTGCTAGATGAGCCTTCGTGCCACGTTTCGTAACGTAAAGACGCGAATAGACCAAGTTATGTCTCGAATTGCACAAAAACGTGAAAAGCCCCTCTATGGAGAGAGTTTAGAACTTCCAAACCATCAATGTGGACCGTTGCACTCTATTTAGTGCTCTTAAAAGTCTAACTTGCTATTTGAGCCTTCGTGGCACGTTTCGTAACGTGAAGACGCGAATAGACCGAGTTATGTCTCAAATTGCACAAAAACGTGAAAAGCTCCTCTATGGAGAGAGTTGAGCAATTCCAAAGCATGAATGTGGACTGTTGTACTCTATTTAGTGCTCTTAAAAGTCTAACTTTCTACTTGAGCCTTCGTGCCACGTTTCGTAAGGTGAAGATGCGAATAGACGAAGTTATGTTTGTAATTGCACAAAAACGTGAAATGCTCCACTCTGAAGAGAGTTGAGCAATTCCAAAGCATGAATGTGGACCGTTGTACTCTATTTAGTGCTCTTAAAATTCTAACTTGCTAGTTGAGCCTTCGTGCCACGTTTCGTATGGTAAAGACGCGAATAGACCAAGTTATGTGTCCAATTGCACAAAAACGTGAAAAGCTCCTCTATGGAGAGAGTTGAGCACTTCCGAAGCATCAATGTGGACCATTGCACTCTATTTAGTGCTCTTAAAAGTCTAACTTGCTATTTGAGCCTTCGTGCCACGTTTCGTAACGTAAAGACGCGAATAGACCGAGTTATGTCTCAAATTGCACAAGAACGTGAAAAGCTCCCCTATGGAGAGAGTTGAGCAATTCCAAAGCATGAATGTGGACTGTTGTACTCTATTTAGTGCTCTTAAAATTCTAACTTGCTAGTTGAGCCTTCGTGCCACGTTTCGTAACGTAAAGAGGCGAATAGACCAAGTTATGTTTGAAATTGCACAAAAACGTGAAATGCTCCACTATGGAGAGAGTTGAACAATTCCAAATCATGAATATGGACTGTTGTACTCTATTTAGTGCTCTTAAAAGTCTAACTTTCTTGTTGAGCCTTCGTGCCACGTTTCGTAAGGTAAAGATGCGAATAGACGAAGTTATGTTTGAAATTGCACAAAAACGTGAAAAGCTCCTCTATGGAGAGAGTTGAGCAATTCCAAAGCATGAATGTGGACTGTTGTACTCTATTTAGTGCTCTTAATAGTCTAACTTTCTTGTTGAGCCTTCGTGCCACGTTTCGTAAGGTAAAGATGCGAATAGACGAAGTTATGTTTGAAATTGCACAAAAACGTGAAAAGCTCCTCTATGGAGAGAGTTGAGCAATTCCAAAGCATGAATGTGGACCGTTGTACTCTATTTAGTATTCTTAAAAGTCTAACTTGCTAGTTGAGCCTTCGTCCCACGTTTCGTAAGGTAAAGATGCGAATAGACCAAGTTATGTCTCAAATTACACAAAAACGCGAAAAGCTCCTCTATGGAGAGAGTTGAACAATTCCAAATCATGAATGTGGACTGTTGTACTCTATTTAGTGCTCTTAAAAGTCTAACTTTCTTGTTGAGCCTTCGTGCCACGTTTCGTAAGGTAAAGATGCGAATAGACGAAGTTATGTTTGAAATTGCACAAAAACGTGAAAAGCTCCTCTATGGAGAGAGTTGAGCAATCCCAAAGCATGAATGTGGACTGTTGTACTCTATTTAGTGCTCTTAAAAGTCTAACTTACTGGTTGAGCCTTCGTGCCACGTTTTATAAGGTAAAGATGCGAATAGACCAAGTTATGTTTCAAATTGCACAAAAACGTGAAATGCTCCACTATGGAGAGCGTTGAGCAATTCCAAAGCATCCATGTGGATCGTTGTACTCTATTTAGTGCTCTTAAAAGTCTAACTTGCTACTTGAGCCTTCGTGCCACGTTTTATAAGGTAAAGACACGAATAGACCAAGTTATGTCTCGAATTGCACAAAAACGTGAAAAGCTCCTCTATGGAGAGAGTTGAGCACTTCCAAAGCATCAATGTGGACCGTTGTACTCTATTTAGTGCTCTTAAATGTCGAACTTGCTTGTTGAGCCTTCGTGCCACGTTTCGTAAGGTAAAGATGCGAATAGACCAAGTTATGTTTCAAATTGCACAAAAACGTGAAATGCTCCACTATGGAGAGCGTTGAGCAATTCCAAAGCATGAATGTGGACCGTTGTACTCTATTTAGTGCTCTTAAAAGTCTAACTTGCTAGTTGAGCCTTCGTGCCACGTTTCGTTAGGTAAAGACGCGAATAGACCAAGTTATGTCTCCAATTGTGCAAAAACGTGAAAAGCTCCTCTATGGAGAGAGTTGAGCACTTCCGAAGCATCAATGTGGACCGTTGTACTCTATTTAGTGCTCTTAAAAGTCTCACTGGCTAGTTGAGCCTTCTTGCCACGTTTCGTAACGTAAAGAGGCGAATAGAGCAAGTTATGTCTCAAATTGCGCAAAAACGTGAAAAGCTCCTCTATGGAGAGAGTTGAGCACTTCCAAAGCATCAATGTGGACCGTTGCACTCTATTTAGCGCTCTTAAAAGTCTAACAGGGTAGTTGAGCCTTCGTGCCACGTTTCGTAACGTAAAGACGCGAATAGAGCAAGTTATGTCTCAAATTGCACAAAAACGTGAAAAGCTCCTCTATGGAGAGAGTTGAGCACTTCCAAAGCATCAATGTGGACCGTTGCACTCTATTTAGTGCTCCTAAAAGTCTAACTTGCTATTTGAGCCTTCGTGCCATGTTTCTTAACGTAAAGACGCGAATAGAACGAGTTATGTCTCAAATTGCACAAAAACGTGAAAAGCTCCACTATGGAGAGAGTTGAGCAATTCCAAAGCATGAATGTGGACCGTTGTACTCTATTTAGTGCTTTTAAAAGTCTAACTTTCTTGTTGAGCCTTCGTGCCACGTTTCGTAAGGTAAAGATGCGAATAGACCAAGTTATGTTTGAAATCGCACAAAAACGTGAAATGCTCCACTATGGAGAGAGGTAAGCAATTCCAAAGCATGAATGTGGACCGTTGTACTCTATTTAGTGCTCTTAAAAGTCTAACTTGCTATTTGAGCCTTCGTGCCACGTTTCGTAACGTAAAGACGCGAATAGACCGAGTTATGTCTCAAATTGCACAAAAACGTGAAAAGCTCCTCTATGGAGAGAGTTGAGCAATTCCAAAGCATGAATGTGGACTGTTGTACTCTATTTAGTGCTTTTAAAATTCTAACTTGCTAGTTGAGCCTTCGTGCCACGTTTCGTAACGTAAAGAGGCGAATAGACCAAGTTATGTTTGAAATTGCACAAAAACGTGAAATGCTCCACAATGGAGAGAGTTGAGCAATTCCAAAGCATGAATGTGGACCGTTGTACTCTATTTAGTACTCTTAAAAGTCTAACTTGCTAGTTGAGCCTTCGTCCCACGTTTCGTAAGGTAAACATGCAAATAGACCAAGTTATGTCTCAAATTACACAAAAACGCGAAAAGCTCCTCTATGGAGAGAGTTGAACAATTCCAAATCATGAATGTGGACTGTTGTACTCTATTTAGTGCTCTTAAAAGTCTAGCTTTCTTGTTGAGCCTTCGTGCCACGTTTCGTAAGGTAAAGATGCGAATAGACGAAGTTATGTTTGAAATTGCACAAAAACGTGAAAAGCTCCTCTATGGAGAGAGTTGAGCAATTCCAAAGCATGAATGTGGACTGTTGTACTCTATTTAGTGCTCTTAAAAGTCTAACTTACTGGTTGAGCCTTCGTGCCACGTTTCGTAAGGTAAAGACGCGAATAGAGCAAGTTATGTCTCAAATTGCACAAAAAACGTGAAAAGCTCCTCTATGGAGAGAGTTGAGCACTTCCAAAGCATCCATGTGGATCGTTGTACTCTATTTAGTGCTCTTAAAAGTCTAACTTGCTAGTTGAGCCTTCGTGCCACGTTTCGTAAGGTAAAGACGCGAATAGACCAAGTTATGTCTCGAATTGCACAAAAACGTGAAAAGCTCCTCTATGGAGAGAGTTGAGCACTTCCAAAGCATCAATGTGGACTGTTGTACTCTATTTAGTGCTCTTAAATGTCTAACTTGCTTGTTGAGCCTTCGTGCCACGTTTCGTAAGGTAAAGATGCGAATAGACCAAGTTATGTTTCAAATTGCACAAAAACGTGAAATGCTCCACTATGGAGAGCGTTGAGCAATTCCAAAGCATGAATGTGGACCGTTGTACTCTATTTAGTGCTCTTAAAAGTCTAAGTTGCTAGTTGAGCCTTCGTGCCACGTTTCGTAAGGTAAAGACGCGAATAGACCAAGTAATGTCTCCAATTGCACAAAAACGTGAAAAGCTCCACTATGGAGAGAGTTGAGCAATTCCAAAGCATGAATGTGGACCGTTGTACTCTATTTAGTGCTTTTAAAAGTCTAACTTTCTTGTTGAGCCTTCGTGCCACGTTTCGTAAGGTAAAAATGCGAATAGACCAAGTTATGTTTAAAATTGCACAAAAACGTGAAAAGCTCCACTATGGAGAGAGTTGAGCAATTCCAAAGCATGAATGTGGACCGTTGTACTCTATTTAGTGCTTCTAAAAGTCTAACTTTCTTGTTGATCCTTCGTGCCACGTTTCGTAAGGTAAAGATGCGAATAGACCAAGTTACGTTTGAAATCGCACAAAAACGTGAAATGCTCCACTATGGAGAGAGGTAAGCAATTCCAAAGCATGAATGTGGACCGTTGTCCTCTATTTAGTGCTCTTAAAACTCTAACTTGCTAGTTGAGCCTTCGTGCCACGTTTCGTAAGGTAAAGATGCGAATAGACCAAGTTATGTTTAAAATTGCACAAAAACGTTAAATGCTCCACTATGGAGAGAGTTGAGCAATTCCAGAGCATGGATGTGGACCGTTGTACTCTATTTAGTGCTCTTAAAAGTCTAACTTGCTGGTTGAGCCTTCGTGCCACGTTTCGTAAGGTAAAGACGTGAATAGAGCAAGTTATGTCTCAAATTGCACAAAAACGTGAAAAGCTCCTCTATGGAGAGAGTTGAGCACTTCCAAAGCATCAATGTGCATCGTTGCACTCTATTTAGTGCACTTAAAAGTCTAACTTGCTATTTGAGCATTCGTGCCACGTTTCGTAACGTAAAGACGTGAATAGACCGAGTTATGTCTCAAATTGCACAAAAACGTGAAATTCTCCACTATAGAGAGAGTTGAGCAATTCCAAAGCATGAATGTGGACCATTGTACTCTATTTAGTGCTCTTAAAAGTCTAACTTGCTAGTTGAGCCTTCTTGCCACGTTTCGTAACGTAAAGAGGCGAATAGAGCAAGTTATGTCTCAAATTGCACAAAAACGTGAAAAGCTCCTCTATGGAGAGAGTTGAGCACTTCCAAAGCATCAATGTGGACCGTTGCACTCTATTTAGCGCTCTTAAAAGTCTAACTTGCTAGTTGAGCCTTCGTGCCACGTTTCCTAACGTAAAGACGCGAATGGAGCAAGTTATGTCTCAAATTGCACAAAAACGTGAAAAGCTCCTCTATGGAGAGAGTTGAGCACTTCCAAAGCATCAATGTGGACCGTTGCACTCTATTTAGTGCTCTTAAAAGTCTAACTTGCTATTTTAGCCTTCGTGCCACGTTTCTTAACGTAAAGACGCGAATAGACCGAGTTATGTCTCAAATTGTACAAAAACGTGAAAAGCTCCACTATGGAGAGAGTTGAGCAATTCCAAAGCATGAATGTGGACCGTTGTACTCTATTTAGTGCTTTTAAAAGTCTAACTTTCTAGTTGAGCCTTCGTGCCACGTTTCGTAAGGTAAAGATGCGAATGGACCAAGTTATGTTTGAAATCGCACAAAAACGTGAAATGCTCCACTATGGAGAGAGGTAAGCAATTCCAAAGCATGAATGTGGACCGTTGTACTCTTTTTAGTGCTCTTAAAAGTCTAACTTGCTAGTTGAGCCTTCGTGCCACGTTTCGTAAGGTAAAGATGCGAATAGACCAAGTTATGTTTAAAATTGCACAAAAACGTTAAATGCTCCACTATGGACAGAGTTGAGCAATTCCAGAGCATGGATGTGGACCGTTGTACTCTATTTAGTGCTCTTAAAAGTCTAACTTGCTAGTTGACCCTTCGTGCCACGTTTCCTAAGGTAAAGACGCGAACAGACCAAGTTATGTCTCGAATTACACAAAAACGTGAAAAGCTCCTCTATGGAGAGAGTTGAACACTTCCAAAGCATCAATGTGGACCATTGTACTATTTAGTGCTCTTAAAAGTCTAACTTGCTTGTTGAGCCTTCGTGCCACGTTTCGTAATGTAAAGATGCGAATAGACCAAGTTATGTTTGAAATTGCACAAAAACGTGAAAAGCTCCTCTATGGAGAGAGTTGAGCAATTCCAAAGCATGAATGTGAACTGTTGTACTCTATTTAGTGCTCTTAAAAGTCTAACTTGCTGGTTGAGCCTTCGTGCCACGTTTCGTATGGTAAAGACGCGAATAGAGCAAGTTATGTCTCAAATTGCACAAAAACGTGAAAAGCTCCTCTATGGAGAGACTTGAGCACTTCCAAAGCATCAATGTGGATCGTTGCACTCTATTTAGTGCACTTAAAAGTCTAACTTGCTATTTGAGCCTTCGTGCCACGTTACGTAACGTAAAGACGTGAATAGACCGAGTTATGTCTCAAATTGCACAAAAACGTGAAAAGCTCCACTATGGAGAGAGTTGAGCAATTCCAAAGCATGAATGTGGACTGTTGTACTCTATTTAGTGCTCTTAAAAGTCTAACTTTCTAGTTGAGCCTTCGTGCCACGTTTCGTAACGTAAAGAGGCGAATAGACCAAGTTATGTTTGAAATTGCACAAAAACGTGAAATTCTCCACTATGGAGAGAGTTGAGCAATTCCAAAGCATGAATGTGGACCGTTGTACTCTATTTAGTGCTCTTAAAAGTCTAACTTGCTAGTTGAGCCTTCGTGCCACGTTTCGTAAGGTAAAGACGCGAATAGACCAAGTTATGTCTCCAATTGCACAAAAACGTGAAAAGCTCCTCTATGGAGAGAGTTGAGCACTTCCGAAGCATCAATGTGAACCGTTGTACTCTATTTAGTGCTCTTAAAAGTCTCACTGGCTAGTTGAGCCTTCTTGCCACGTTTCATAACGTAAAGAGGCGAATAGAGCAAGTTATGTCTCAAATTGCACAAAAACGTGAAAAGCTCCTCTATGGAGAGAGTTGAGCACTTCCAAAGCATCAATGTGGACCGTTGCACTCTATTTAGCGCTCTTAAAAGTCTAACTTGCTAGTTGAGCCTTCGTGCCACGTTTCGTAACGTAAAGACGCGAATAGAGCAAGTTATGTCTCAAATTGCAAAAAAACGTGAAAAGCTCCTCTATGGAGAGAGTTGAGCACTTCCAAAGCATCAATGTGGACCGTTGCACTCTATTTAGTGCTCTTAAAAGTCTAACTTGCTATTTGAGCCTTCGTGCCACGTTTCTTAACGTAAAGACGCGAATAGACCGAGTTATGTCTCAAATTGCACAAAAACGTGAAAAGCTCCACTATGGAGAGAGTTTAGAAACTCCAAAGCATGAATGTGGACCGTTGTACTCTATTTAGTGCTTTTAAAAGTCTAACTTTCTAGTTGAGCCTTCGTGCCACGTTTCGTAAGGTAAAGATGCGAATAGACCAAGTTATGTTTGAAATCGCACAAAAACGTGAAATGCTCCACTATGGAGAGAGGTAAGCAATTCCAAAGCATGAATGTGGACCGTTGTACTCTTTTTAGTGCTCTTAAAAGTCTAACTTGCTAGTTGAGCCTTCGTGCCACGTTTCGTAAGGTAAAGTAGCGAATAGACCAAGTTATGTTTAAAATTGCACAAAAACGTTAAATGCTCCACTATGGACAGAGTTGAGCAATTCCAGAGCATGGATGTGGACCGTTGTACTCTATTTAGTGCTCTTAAAAGTCTAACTTGCTAGTTGACCCTTCGTGCCACGTTTCCTAAGGTAAAGACGCGAATAGACCAAGTTATGTCTCGAATTGCACAAAAACGTGAAAAGCTCCTCTATGGAGAGAGTTGAACACTTCCAAAGCATCAATGTGGACCGTTGTACTATTTAGTGCTCTTAAAAGTCTAACTTGCTTGTTCAGCCTTCGTGCCACGTTTCGTAATGTAAAGATGCGAATAGACCAAGTTATGTTTGAAATTGCACAAAAACGTGAAAAGCTCCTCTATGGAGAGAGTTGTGCAATTCCAAAGCATGAATGTGGACTGTTGTACTCTATTTAGTGCTCTTAAAAGTCTAACTTGCTGGTTGAGCCTTCGTGCCACGTTTCGTATGGTAAAGACGCGAATAGAGCAAGTTATGTCTCAAATTGCACAAAAACGTGAAAAGCTCCTCTATGGAGAGACTTGAGCACTTCCAAAGCATCAATGTGGATCGTTGCACTCTATTTAGTGCACTTAAAAGTCTAACTTGCTATTTGAGCCTTCGTGCCACGTTTCGTAACGTAAAGACGTGAATAGACCAAGTTATGTTTGAAATTGCACAAAAACGTGAAATTCTCCACTATGGAGAGAGTTGAGCAATTCCAAAGCATGAATGTGGACCGTTGTACTCTATTTAGTGCTCTTAAAAGTCTAACTTGCTAGTTGAGCCTTCGTGCCACGTTTCGTAAGGTAAAGACGCGAATAGACCAAGTTATGTCTCCAATTGCACAAAAACGTGAAAAGCTCCTCTATGGAGAGAGTTGAGCACTTCCGAAGCATCAATGTGGACCGTTGTACTATTTAGTGCTCTTAAAAGTCTAACTTGCTTGTTAAGCCTTCGTGCCACGTTTCGTAATGTAAAGATGCGAATAGACCAAGTTATGTTTGAAATTGCACAAAAACGTGAAAAGCTCCTCTATGGAGAGAGTTGTGCAATTCCAAAGCATGAATGTGGACTGTTGTACTCTATTTAGTGCTCTTAAAAGTCTAACTTGCTGGTTGAGCCTTCGTGCCACGTTTCGTATGGTAAAGACGCGAATAGAGCAAGTTATGTCTCAAATTGCACAAAAACGTGAAAAGCTCCTCTATGGAGAGACTTGAGCACTTCCAAAGCATCAATGTGGATCGTTGCACTCTATTTAGTGCACTTAAAAGTCTAACTTGCTATTTGAGCCTTCGTGCCACGTTTCGTAACGTAAAGACGTGAATAGACCAAGTTATGTTTGAAATTGCACAAAAACGTGAAATTCTCCACTATGGAGAGAGTTGAGCAATTCCAAAGCATGAATGTGGACCGTTGTACTCTATTTAGTGCTCTTAAAAGTCTAACTTGCTAGTTGAGCCTTCGTGCCACGTTTCGTAAGGTAAAGACGCGAATAGACCAAGTTATGTCTCCAATTGCACAAAAACGTGAAAAGCTCCTCTATGGAGAGAGTTGAGCACTTCCGAAGCATCAATGTGGACCGTTGTACTCTATTTAGTGCTCTTAAAAGTCTCACTGGCTAGTTGAGCCTTCTTGCCACGTTTCATAACGTAAAGAGGCGAATAGAGCAAGTTATGTCTCAAATTGCACAAAAACGTGAAAAGCTCCTCTATGGAGAGAGTTGAGCACTTCCCAAGCATCAATGTGGACCGTTGCACTCTATTTAGCGCTCTTAAAAGTCTAACTTGCTAGTTGAGCCTTCGTGCCACGTTTCGTAACGTAAAGACGCGAATAGAGCAAGTTATGTCTCAAATTGCACAAAAACGTGAAAAGCTCCTCTATGGAGAGAGTTGAGCACTTCCAAAGCATCAATGTGGACCGTTGCACTCTATTTAGTGCTCTTAAAAGTCTAACTTGCTATTTGAGCCTTCGTGCCACGTTTCTTAAGGTAAAGACGCGAATAGACCGAGTTATGTCTCAAATTGCACAAAAACGTGAAAAGCTCCACTATGGAGAGAGTTGAGCAACTCCAAAGCATGAATGTGGACCGTTGTACTCTATTTATTGCTTTTAAAAGTCTAACTTTCTAGTTGAGCCTTCGTGCCACGTTTCGTAAGGTAAAGATGCGAATAGACCAAGTTATGTTTGAAATCGCAAAAAAAACGTGAAATGCTCCACTATGGAGAGAGTTTAGCAATTCCAAAGCATGAATGTGGACCGTTGTACTCTATTTAGTGCTCTTAAAAGTCTAACTTGCTAGTTGAGCCTTCGTGCCACGTTTCATAAGGTAAAGATGCGAATAGACCAAGTTATGTTTAAAATTGCACAAAAACGTTAAATGCTCCACTATGGAGAGAGTTGAGCAATTCCAGAGCATCGATGTGGACCGTTGTACTCTATTTAGTGCTCTTAAAAGTCTAACTTGCTAGTTGACCCTTCGTGCAACGTTTCCTAAGGTAAAGACGCGAATAGACCAAGTTATGTCTCGAATTGCACAAAAACGTGAAAAGCTCCTCTATGGAGAGAGTTGAACACTTCCAAAGCATCAATGTGGACCGTTGTACTCTATTTAGTTCTCTTAAAAGTCTAACTTGCATGTTGAGCCTTCGTGCCACGTTTCGTAACGTAAAGATGCGAATAGACCAAGTTATGTTTGAAATTGCACAAAAACGTGAAAAGCTCCTCTATGGAGAGAGTAAAGCAATTCCAAAGCATGAATGTGGACTGTTGTACTCTATTTAGTGCTCTTCAAAGTCTAACTTGCTGGTTGAGCCTTCGTGCCACGTTTCTTAACGTAAAGACGCGAATAGACCGAGTTATGTCTCAAATTGTACAAAAACGTGAAAAGCTCCACTATGGAGAGAGTTGAGCAATTCCAAAGCATGAATGTGGACCGTTGTACTCTATTTAGTGCTTTTAAAAGTCTAACTTTCTAGTTGAGCCTTCGTGCCACGTTTCGTAAGGTAAAGATGCGAATAGACCAAGTTATGTTTGAAATCGCACAAAAACGTGAAATGCTCCACTATGGAGAGAGGTAAGCAATTCCAAAGCATGAATGTGGACCGTTGTACTCTTTTTAGTCCTCTTAAAAGTCTAACTTGCTAGTTGAGCCTTCGTGCCACGTTTCGTAAGGTAAAGATGCGAATAGACCAAGTTATGTTTAAAATTGCACAAAAACGTTAAATGCTCCACTATGGAGAGAGTTGAGCAATTCCAGAGCATGGATGTGGACCGTTGTACTCTATTTAGTGCTCTTAAAAGTCTAACTTGCTAGTTGACCCTTCGTGCCACGTTTCCTAAGGTAAAGACGCGAATAGACCAAGTTATGTCTCGAATTGCACAAAAACGTGAAAAGCTCCTCTATGGAGATAGTTGAACACTTCCAAAGCATCAATGTGGACCGTTGTACTCTATTTAGTGCTCTTAAAAGTCTAACTTGCTTGTTGAGCCTTCGTGCCACGTTTCGTAATGTAAAGGTGCGAATAGACCAAGTTATGTTTGAAATTGCACAAAAACGTGAAAAGCTCCTCTATGGAGAGAGTTGAGCAATTCCAAAGCATGAATGTGGACTGTTGTACTCTATTTAGTGCTCTTAAAAGTCTAACTTGCTGGTTGAGCCTTCGTGCCACGTTTCGTAAGGTAAAGACGCGAATAGAGCAAGTTATGTCTCAAATTGCACAAAAACGTGAAAAGCTCCTCTATGGAGAGAGTTGAGCACTTCCAAAGCATCAATGTGGATCGTTGCACTCTATTTAGTGCACTTAAAAGTCTAACTTGCTATTTGAGCCTTCGTGCCACGTTTCGTAACGTAAAGACGTGAATAGACCGAGTTATGTCTCAAATTGCACAAAAACGTGAAATTCTCCACTATGGAGAGAGTTGAGCAATTCCAAAGCATGAATGTGGACCGTTGTACTCTATTTAATGCTTTTAAAAGTCTAACTTTCTAGTTGAGCCTTCGTGCCACGTTTCGTAAGGTAAAGATGCGAATAGACCAAGTTATGTTTGAAATCGCACAAAAAGGTGAAATGCTCCACTATGGAGAGAGGTAAGCAATTCCAAAGCATGAATGTGGACCGTTGTACTCTTTTTAGTGCTCTTAAAAGTCTAACTTGCTAGTTGAGCCTTCGTGCCACGTTTCGTAAGGTAAAGATGCGAATAGACCAAGTTATGTTTACAATTGCACAAAAACGTTAAATGCTCCACTATGGAGAGAGTTGAGCAATTCCAGAGCATGGATGTGGACCGTTGTACTCTATTTAGTGCTCTTAAAAGTCTAACTTTCTAGTTGAGCCTTCGTGCCACGTTTCGTCACGTAAAGAGGCGAATAGACCAAATTATGTTTGAAATTGCACAAAAACGTGAAATTCTCCACTATGGAGAGAGTTGAGCAATTCCAAAGCATGAATGTGGATCGTTCTACTCTATTTAGTGCTCTTAAAAGTCTAACTTGCTATTTGAGCCTTCGTGCCACGTTTCTTAACGTAAAGACGCGAATAGACCGAGTTATGTCTCAAATTGCACAAAAACGTGAAAAGCTCCACTATGGAGAGAGTTGAGCAATTCCAAAGCATGAATATGGACTGTTGTACTCTATTTAGTGCTCTTAAAAGTCTAACTTTCTAGTTGAGCCTTCGTGCCACGTTTCGTAACGTAAAGAGGCGAATAGACCAAATTATGTTTGAAATTGCACAAAAACGTGAAATTCTCCACTATGGAGAGAGTTGAGCAATTCCAAAGCATGAATGTGGATCGTTGTACTCTATTTAGTGCTCTTAAAAGTCTAACTTGCTAGTTTAGCCTTCGTGCCATGTTTCGTAAGGTAAAGACGCGAATAGAGCTAGTTATGTCTCCAATTGCACAAAAACGTGAAAAGCTCCTCTACGGAGAGAGTTGAGCACTTCCGAAGCATCAATGTGGACCGTTGTACTCTATTTAGTGCTCTTAAAAGTCTCACTGGCTAGTTGAGCCTTCTTGCCACGTTTCATAACGTAAAAAGGCGAATAGAGCAAGTTATGTCTCAAATTGCACAAAAACGTGAAAAGCTCCTCTATGGAGAGACTTGAGCACTTCCAAAGCATCAATGTGGATCGTTGCACTCTATTTAGTGCACTTAAAAGTCTAACTTGCTATTTGAGCCTTCGTGCCACGTTACGTAACGTAAAGACGTGAAAAGACCGAGTTATGTCTCAAATTGCACAAAAACGTGAAAAGCTCCACTATGGAGAGAGTTGAGCAATTCCAAAGCATGAATGTGGACCGTTGTACTCTATTTAGTGCTCTTAAAAGTATAACTTGCTAGTTGAGCCTTCGTGCCACGTTTCGTAAGGTAAAGACGCGAATAGACCAAGTTATGTCTCCAATTGCACAAAAACGTGAAAAGCTCCTCTATGGAGAGAGTTGAGCACTTCCGAAGCATCAATGTGAACCGTTGTACTCTATTTAGTGCTCTTAAAAGTCTCACTGGCTAGTTGAGCCTTCTTGCCACGTTTCATAACGTAAAGAGGCGAATAGAGCAAGTTATGTCTCAAATTGCACAAAAACGTGAAAAGCTCCTCTATGGAGAGAGTTGAGCACTTCCAAAGCATCAATGTGGACCGTTGCACTCTATTTAGCGCTCTTAAAAGTCTAACTTGCTAGTTGAGCCTTCGTGCCACGTTTCGTAACGTAAAGACGCGAATAGAGCAAGTTATGTCTCAAATTGCAAAAAAAACGTGAAAAGCTCCTCTATGGAGAGAGTTGAGCACTTCCAAAGCATCAATGTGGACCGTTGCACTCTATTTAGTGCTCTTAAAAGTCTAACTTGCTATTTGAGCCTTCGTGCCACGTTTCTTAACGTAAAGACGCGAATAGACCGAGTTATGTCTCAAATTGCACAAAAACGTGAAAAGCTCCACTATGGAGAGAGTTTAGCAACTCCAAAGCATGAATGTGGACCGTTGTACTCTATTTAGTGCTTTTAAAAGTCTAACTTTCTAGTTGAGCCTTCGTGCCACGTTTCGTAAGGTAAAGATGCGAATAGACCAAGTTATGTTTGAAATCGCACAAAAACGTGAAATGCTCCACTATGGAGAGAGGTAAGCAATTCCAAAGCATGAATGTGGACCGTTGTACTCTTTTTAGTGCTCTTAAAAGTCTAACTTGCTAGTTGAGCCTTCGTGCCACGTTTCGTAAGGTAAAGTAGCGAATAGACCAAGTTATGTTTAAAATTGCACAAAAACGTTAAATGCTCCACTATGGACAGAGTTGAGCAATTCCAGAGCATGGATGTGGACTGTTGTACTCTATTTAGTGCTCTTAAAAGTCTAACTTGCTAGTTGACCCTTCGTGCCACGTTTCCTAAGGTAAAGACGCGAATAGACCAAGTTATGTCTCGAATTGCACAAAAACGTGAAAAGCTCCTCTATGGAGAGAGTTGAACACTTCCAAAGCATCAATGTGGACCGTTGTACTATTTAGTGCTCTTAAAAGTCTAACTTGCTTGTTCAGCCTTCGTGCCACGTTTCGTAATGTAAAGATGCGAATAGACCAAGTTATGTTTGAAATTGCACAAAAACGTGAAAAGCTCCTCTATGGAGAGAGTTGTGCAATTCCAAAGCATGAATGTGGACTGTTGTACTCTATTTAGTGCTCTTAAAAGTCTAACTTGCTGGTTGAGCCTTCGTGCCACGTTTCGTATGGTAAAGACGCGAATAGAGCAAGTTATGTCTCAAATTGCACAAAAACGTGAAAAGCTCCTCTATGGAGAGACTTGAGCACTTCCAAAGCATCAATGTGGATCGTTGCACTCTATTTAGTGCACTTAAAAGTCTAACTTGCTATTTGAGCCTTCGTGCCACGTTTCGTAACGTAAAGACGTGAATAGACCAAGTTATGTTTGAAATTGCACAAAAACGTGAAATTCTCCACTATGGAGAGAGTTGAGCAATTCCAAAGCATGAATGTGGACCGTTGTACTCTATTTAGTGCTCTTAAAAGTCTAACTTGCTAGTTGAGCCTTCGTGCCACGTTTCGTAAGGTAAAGACGCGAATAGACCAAGTTATGTCTCCAATTGCACAAAAACGTGAAAAGCTCCTCTATGGAGAGAGTTGAGCACTTCCGAAGCATCAATGTGGACCGTTGTACTATTTAGTGCTCTTAAAAGTCTAACTTGCTTGTTCAGCCTTCGTGCCACATTTCGTAATGTAAAGATGCGAATAGACCAAGTTATGTTTGAAATTGCACAAAAACGTGAAAAGCTCCTCTATGGAGAGAGTTGTGCAATTCCAAAGCATGAATGTGGACTGTTGTACTCTATTTAGTGCTCTTAAAAGTCTAACTTGCTGGTTGAGCCTTCGTGCCACGTTTCGTATGGTAAAGACGCGAATAGAGCAAGTTATGTCTCAAATTGCACAAAAACGTGAAAAGCTCCTCTATGGAGAGACTTGAGCACTTCCAAAGCATCAATGTGGATCGTTGCACTCTATTTAGTGCACTTAAAAGTCTAACTTGCTATTTGAGCCTTCGTGCCACGTTTCGTAACGTAAAGACGTGAATAGACCAAGTTATGTTTGAAATTGCACAAAAACGTGAAATTCTCCACTATGGAGAGAGTTGAGCAATTCCAAAGCATGAATGTGGACCGTTGTACTCTATTTAGTGCTCTTAAAAGTCTAACTTGCTAGTTGAGCCTTCGTGCCACGTTTCGTAAGGTAAAGACGCGAATAGACCAAGTTATGTCTCCAATTGCACAAAAACGTGAAAAGCTCCTCTATGGAGAGAGTTGAGCACTTCCGAAGCATCAATGTGGACCGTTGTACTATTTAGTGCTCTTAAAAGTCTAACTTGCTTGTTCAGCCTTCGTGCCACGTTTCGTAATGTAAAGATGCGAATAGACCAAGTTATGTTTGAAATTGCACAAAAACGTGAAAAGCTCCTCTATGGAGAGAGTTGTGCAATTCCAAAGCATGAATGTGGACTGTTGTACTCTATTTAGTGCTCTTAAAAGTCTAACTTGCTGGTTGAGCCTTCGTGCCACGTTTCGTATGGTAAAGACGCGAATAGAGCAAGTTATGTCTCAAATTGCACAAAAACGTGAAAAGCTCCTCTATGGAGAGACTTGAGCACTTCCAAAGCATCAATGTGGATCGTTGCACTCTATTTAGTGCACTTAAAAGTCTAACTTGCTATTTGAGCCTTCGTGCCACGTTTCGTAACGTAAAGACGTGAATAGACCAAGTTATGTTTGAAATTGCACAAAAACGTGAAATTCTCCACTATGGAGAGAGTTGAGCAATTCCAAAGCATGAATGTGGACCGTTGTACTCTATTTAGTGCTCTTAAAAGTCTAACTTGCTAGTTGAGCCTTCGTGCCACGTTTCGTAAGGTAAAGACGCGAATAGACCAAGTTATGTCTCCAATTGCACAAAAACGTGAAAAGCTCCTCTATGGAGAGAGTTGAGCACTTCCGAAGCATCAATGTGGACCGTTGTACTATTTAGTGCTCTTAAAAGTCTAACTTGCTTGTTCAGCCTTCGTGCCACGTTTCGTAATGTAAAGATGCGAATAGACCAAGTTATGTTTGAAATTGCACAAAAACGTGAAAAGCTCCTCTATGGAGAGAGTTTTGCAATTCCAAAGCATGAATGTGGACTGTTGTACTCTATTTAGTGCTCTTAAAAGTCTAACTTGCTGGTTGAGCCTTCGTGCCACGTTTCGTATGGTAAAGACGCGAATAGAGCAAGTTATGTCTCAAATTGCACAAAAACGTGAAAAGCTCCTCTATGGAGAGACTTGAGCACTTCCAAAGCATCAATGTGGATCGTTGCACTCTATTTAGTGCACTTAAAAGTCTAACTTGCTATTTGAGCCTTCGTGCCACGTTTCGTAACGTAAAGACGTGAATAGACCAAGTTATGTTTGAAATTGCACAAAAACGTGAAATTCTCCACTATGGAGAGAGTTGAGCAATTCCAAAGCATGAATGTGGACCGTTGTACTCTATTTAGTGCTCTTAAAAGTCTAACTTGCTAGTTGAGCCTTCGTGCCACGTTTCGTAAGGTAAAGACGCGAATAGACCAAGTTATGTCTCCAATTGCACAAAAACGTGAAAAGCTCCTCTATGGAGAGAGTTGAGCACTTCCGAAGCATCAATGTGGACCGTTGTACTCTATTTAGTGCTCTTAAAAGTCTCACTGGCTAGTTGAGCCTTCTTGCCACGTTTCATAACGTAAAGAGGCGAATAGAGCAATTTATGTCTCAAATTGCACAAAAACGTGAAAAGCTCCTCTATGGAGAGAGTTGAGCACTTCCAAAGCATCAATATGGACCGTTGCACTCTATTTAGCGCTCTTAAAAGTCTAACTTGCTAGTTGAGCCTTCGTGCCACGTTTCGTAACGTAAAGACGCGAATAGAGCAAGTTATGTCTCAAATTGCACAAAAACGTGAAAAGCTCCTCTATGGAGAGAGTTGAGCACTTCCAAAGCATCAATGTGGACCGTTGCACTCTATTTAGTGCTCTTAAAAGTCTAACTTGCTATTTGAGCCTTCGTGCCACGTTTCTTAACGTAAAGACGCGAATAGACCGAGTTATGTCTCAAATTGCACAAAAACGTGAAAAGCTCCACTATGGAGAGAGTTGAGCAACTCCAAAGCATGAATGTGGACCGTTGTACTCTATTTATTGCTTTTAAAAGTCTAACTTTCTAGTTGAGCCTTCGTGCCACGTTTCGTAAGGTAAAGATGCGAATAGACCAAGTTATGTTTGAAATCGCAAAAAAACGTGAAATGCTCCACTATGGAGAGAGTTAAGCAATTCCAAAGCATGAATGTGGACCGTTGTACTCTATTTAGTGCTCTTAAAAGTCTAACTTGCTAGTTGAGCCTTCGTGCCACGTTTCATAAGGTAAAGATGCGAATAGACCAAGTTATGTTTAAAATTGCACAAAAACGTTAAATGCTCCACTATGGAGAGAGTTGAGCAATTCCAGAGCATCGATGTGGACCGTTGTACTCTATTTAGTGCTCTTAAAAGTCTAACTTGCTAGTTGACCCTTCGTGCAACGTTTCCTAAGGTAAAGACGCGAATAGACCAAGTTATGTCTCGAATTGCACAAAAACGTGAAAAGCTCCTCTATGGAGAGAGTTGAACACTTCCAAAGCATCAATGTGGACCGTTGTACTCTATTTAGTTCTCTTAAAAGTCTAACTTGCATGTTGAGCCTTCGTGCCACGTTTCGTAACGTAAAGATGCGAATAGACCAAGTTATGTTTGAAATTGCACAAAAACGTGAAAAGCTCCTCTATGGAGAGAGTAAAGCAATTCCAAAGCATGAATGTGGACTGTTGTACTCTATTTAGTGCTCTTCAAAGTCTAACTTGCTGGTTGAGCCTTCGTGCCACGTTTCTTAACGTAAAGACGCGAATAGACCGAGTTATGTCTCAAATTGTACAAAAACGTGAAAAGCTCCACTATGGAGAGAGTTGAGCAATTCCAAAGCATGAATGTGGACCGTTGTACTCTATTTAGTGCTTTTAAAAGTCTAACTTTCTAGTTGAGCCTTCGTGCCACGTTTCGTAAGGTAAAGATGCGAATAGACCAAGTTATGTTTGAAATCGCACAAAAACGTGAAATGCTCCACTATGGAGAGAGGTAAGCAATTCCAAAGCATGAATGTGGACCGTTGTACTCTTTTTAGTCCTCTTAAAAGTCTAACTTGCTAGTTGAGCCTTCGTGCCACGTTTCGTAAGGTAAAGATGCGAATAGACCAAGTTATGTTTAAAATTGCACAAAAACGTTAAATGCTCCACTATGGAGAGAGTTGAGCAATTCCAGAGCATGGATGTGGACCGTTGTACTCTATTTAGTGCTCTTAAAAGTCTAACTTGCTAGTTGACCCTTCGTGCCACGTTTCCTAAGGTAAAGACGCGAATAGACCAAGTTATGTCTCGAATTGCACAAAAACGTGAAAAGCTCCTCTATGGAGATAGTTGAACACTTCCAAAGCATCAATGTGGACCGTTGTACTCTATTTAGTGCTCTTAAAAGTCTAACTTGCTTGTTGAGCCTTCGTGCCACGTTTCGTAATGTAAAGGTGCGAATAGACCAAGTTATGTTTGAAATTGCACAAAAACGTGAAAAGCTCCTCTATGGAGAGAGTTGAGCAATTCCAAAGCATGAATGTGGACTGTTGTACTCTATTTAGTGCTCTTAAAAGTCTAACTTGCTGGTTGAGCCTTCGTGCCACGTTTCGTAAGGTAAAGACGCGAATAGAGCAAGTTATGTCTCAAATTGCACAAAAACGTGAAAAGCTCCTCTATGGAGAGAGTTGAGCACTTCCAAAGCATCAATGTGGATCGTTGCACTCTATTTAGTGCACTTAAAAGTCTAACTTGCTATTTGAGCCTTCGTGCCACGTTTCGTAACGTAAAGACGTGAATAGACCGAGTTATGTCTCAAATTGCACAAAAACGTGAAATTCTCCACTATGGAGAGAGTTGAGCAATTCCAAAGCATGAATGTGGACCGTTGTACTCTATTTAATGCTTTTAAAAGTCTAACTTTCTAGTTGAGCCTTCGTGCCACGTTTCGTAAGGTAAAGATGCGAATAGACCAAGTTATGTTTGAAATCGCACAAAAAGGTGAAATGCTCCACTATGGAGAGAGGTAAGCAATTCCAAAGCATGAATGTGGACCGTTGTACTCTTTTTAGTGCTCTTAAAAGTCTAACTTGCTAGTTGAGCCTTCGTGCCACGTTTCGTAAGGTAAAGATGCGAATAGACCAAGTTATGTTTACAATTGCACAAAAACGTTAAATGCTCCACTATGGAGAGAGTTGAGCAATTCCAGAGCATGGATGTGGACCGTTGTACTCTATTTAGTGCTCTTAAAAGTCTAACTTTCTAGTTGAGCCTTCGTGCCACGTTTCGTAACGTAAAGAGGCGAATAGACCAAATTATGTTTGAAATTGCACAAAAACGTGAAATTCTCCCCTATGGAGAGAGTTGAGCAATTCCAAAGCATGAATGTGGATCGTTCTACTCTATTTAGTGCTCTTAAAAGTCTAACTTGCTATTTGAGCCTTCGTGCCACGTTTCTTAACGTAAAGACGCGAATAGACCGAGTTATGTCTCAAATTGCACAAAAACGTGAAAAGCTCCACTATGGAGAGAGTTGAGCAATTCCAAAGCATGAATGTGGACTGTTGTACTCTATTTAGTGCTCTTAAAAGTCTAACTTTCTAGTTGAGCCTTCGTGCCACGTTTCGTAACGTAAAGAGGCGAATAGACCAAATTATGTTTGAAATTGCACAAAAACGTGAAATTCTCCACTATGGAGAGAGTTGAGCAATTTCAAAGCATGAATGTGGATCGTTGTACTCTATTTAGTGCTCTTAAAAGTCTAACTTGCTAGTTTAGCCTTCGTGCCATGTTTCGTAAGGTAAAGACGCGAATAGAGCTAGTTATGTCTCCAATTGCACAAAAACGTGAAAAGCTCCTCTACGGAGAGAGTTGAGCACTTCCGAAGCATCAATGTGGACCGTTGTACTCTATTTAGTGCTCTTAAAAGTCTCACTGGCTAGTTGAGCCTTCTTGCCACGTTTCATAACGTAAAAAGGCGAATAGAGCAAGTTATGTCTCAAATTGCACAAAAACGTGAAAAGCTCCTCTATGGAGAGAGTTGAGCACTTCCAAAGCATCAATGTGGACCGTTGCACTCTATTTAGCGTTCTTAAAAGTCTAACTTGCTAGTTGAGCCTTCGTGCCACGTTTCGTAACGTAATGACGCGAATAGAGCAAGTTATGTCTCAAATTGCACAAAAACGTGAAAAGCTCCTCTATGGAGAGAGTTGAGCACTTCCAAAGCATCAATAAGGACCGTTGCACTCTATTTAGTGCTCTTAAAAGTCTAACTTGCTATTTGAGCCTTCGTGCCACGTTTCTTAACGTAAAGACGCGAATAGACCGAGTTATGTCTCAAATTGCACAAAAACGTGAAAAGCTCCACTATGGAGAGAGTTGAGCAACTCCAAAGCATGAATGTGGACCGTTGTACTCTATTTAGTGCTCTTAAAAGTCTAAGTTGCTAGTTGAGCCTTCGTGCCACGTTTCGTAAGGTAAAAATGCGAATAGACCAAGTTATGTTTAAAATTGCACAAACACGTTAAATGCTCCACTATGGAGAGAGTTGAGCAATTCCAGAGCATGGATGTGGACCGTTGTACTCTATTTAGTGCTCTTAAAAGTCTAACTTGCTAGTTGAGCCTTCGTGCCACGTTTCGTAAGGTAAAAATGCGAATAGACCAAGTTATGTTTAAAATTGCACAAAAACGTTAAATGCTCCACTATGGAGAGAGTTGAGCAATTCCAGAGCATGGATGTGGACCGTTGTACTCTATTTAGTGCTCTTAAAAGTCTAACTTGCTAGTTGACCCTTCGTGCCGTTTCCGAAGGTAAAGACGCGAATAGACCAAGTTATGTCTCGAATTGCACAAAAACGTGAAAAGCTCTTCTATGGAGAGAGTTGAACACTTCCAAAGCATCAATGTGGACCGTTGTACTTTATTTAGTGCTCTTAAAAGTCTAACTTGCTTGTTGAGCCTTCGTGCCACGTTTCGTAAGGTAAAGATGCGAATAGACCCAGTTATGTTTGAAATTGCACAAAAACGTGAAATGCTCCACTATGGAGAGAGTTGAGCAATTACAAAGCATGAATGTGGACCGTTGTACTCTATTTAGTGCTCTTAAAAGTCTAACTTGCTAGTTGAGCCTTCGTGCAACGTTTCGTAAGGTAAAGACGCGAATAGACCAAGTTATGTCTCAAATTGCACAAAAACGTGAAAAGCTCCTCTATGGAGAGAGTTGAACACTTCCAAAGCATCAATGTGGACCGTTGTGCTCTATTTAGTGCTCTTAAAAGTCTAACTTGCTTGTTGAGCCTTCGTGCCACGTTTCGTAAGGTAAAGATGCGAATAGACCAAGTTATGTTTGAAATTGCACAAAAATGTGAAATGCTCCACTATGGAGAGAGTTGAGCAATTCCAAAGCATGAATGTGGACCGTTGTACTCTATTTAGTGCTCTTAAAAGTCTAACTTGCTAGTTGAGCCTTCGTGCCACGTTTCGTAAGGTAAAGACGCGAATAGACCAAGTTATGTCTCAAATTGCACAAAAACGTGAAAAGCTCCGCTATGGAGAGAGTTGAGCACTTCCGAGGCATCAATGTGGACCGTTGTACTCTATTTAGTGCTCTTAAAAGTCTAACTTGCTTGTTGAGCCTTCGTGCCACGTTTCGTAAGGTAAAGATGCGAATAGACCCAGTTATGTTTGAAATTGCACAAAAACGTGAAATGCTCCACTATGGAGAGAGTTGAGCAATTCCAAAGCATGAATGTGGACCGTTGTACTCTATTTAGTGCTCTTAAAAGTCTAACTTGCTAGTTGAGCCTTCGTGCCACGTTTCGTAAGGTAAAGACGCGAATAGACCAAGTTATGTCTCGAATTGCACAAAAACGTGAAAAGCTCCACTATGGAGAGAGTTGAGCAATTCCAAAGCATGAATGTGGACCATTGTACTCTATTTAGTGCTCATAAAAGTCTAACTTGCTAGTTGAGCCTTCGTGCCACGTTTCATAAGGTAAAGACGCTAATAGACCAAGTTATGTCTCCAATTGCACAAAAACGTGAAAAGCTCCTCTATGGAGAGAGTTGAGCACTTCTGAGGCATCAATGTGGACCGTTGTACTCTATTTAGTGCTCTTAAAAGTCTAACTTGCTTGTTGAGCCTTCGTGCCACGTTTCGTAAGGTAAAGATGCGAATAGACCCAGTTATGTTTGAAATTGCACAAAAACGTGAAATGCTCCACTATGGAGAGAGTTGAGCAATTCCAAAGCATAAATGTGGACCGTTGTACTCTATTTAGTGCTCTTAAAAGTCTAACTTGCTAGTTGAGCCTTCGTGCCACGTTTCGTAAGGTAAAGACGCGAATAGACCAAGTTATGTCTCGAATTGCACAAAAACGTGAAAAGCTCCACTATGGAGAGAGTTGAGCAATTCCAAAGCATGAATGTGGACCATTGTACTCTATTTAGTGCTCATAAAAGTCTAACTTGCTAGTTGAGCCTTCGTGCCACGTTTCATAAGGTAAAGACGCGAATAGACCAAGTTATGTCTCCAATTGCACAAAAACGTGAAAAGCTCCTCAATGGAGAGAGTTGAGCACTTCCGAGGCATCAATGTGGACCGTTGTACTCTATTTAGTGCCCTTAAAAGTCTAACTTGCTAGTTGAGCCTTCGTGCCACGTTTCGTAAGGTAAAGACGCGAATAGACCAAGTTATGTCTCCAATTGCACAAAAACGTGAAAAGCTCCTCTATGGAGAGAGTTGAGCACTTCCGAAGCATCAATGTGGACCGTTGTACTCTATTTAGTGCTCTTAAAAGTCTCACTGGCTAGTTGAGCCTTCTTGCCACGTTTCATAACGTAAAGAGTCGAATAGAGCAAGTTATGTCTCAAATTGCACAAAAACGTGAAAAGCTCCTCTATGGAGAGAGTTGAGCACTTCCAAAGCATCAATGTGGATCGTTGTACTCTATTTAGTGCTCTTAAAAGTCTAACTTGCTTGTTGAGCCTTCGTGCCACGTTTCGTAACGTAAAGATGCGAATAGACCAAGTTATGTTTGAAATTGCACAAAAACGTGAAAAGCTCCTCTATGGAGAGAGTTGAGCAATTCCAAAGCATGAATGTGGACTGTTGTACTCTATTTAGTGCTCCTAAAAGTCTAACTTGCTGGTTGAGCCTTCGTGCCACGTTTCGTAAGGTAAAGACGCGAATGGAGCAAGTTTTGTCTCAAATTGCACAAAAACGTGAAAAGCTCCTCTATGGAGAGAGTTGAGCACTTCCAAAGCATCAATGTGGATCGTTGCACTCTATTTAGTGCACTTAAAAGTCTAACTTGCTATTTGAGCCTTCGTGCCTCGTTTCGTAACGTAAAGATGTGAATAGACCGAGTTATGTCTCAAATTGCACAAAAACGTGAAAAGCTCCACTATGGAGAGAGTTGAGCAATTCCAAAGCATGAATATGGACTGTTGTACTCTATTTAGTGCTCTTAAAAGTCTAACTTTCTAGTTGAGCCTTCGTGCCACGTTTCGTAACGTAAAGAGGCGAATAGACCAAGTTATGTTTGAAATTGCACAAAAACGTGAAATTCTCCACTATGGAGAGAGTTGAGCAATTCCAAAGCATGAATGTGGACCGTTGTACTCTATTTAGTGCTCTTAAAAGTCTAACTTGCTAGTTGAGCCTTCGTGCCACGTTTCGTAAGGTAAAGACGCGAATAGACCAAGTTATGTCTCCAATTGCACAAAAACGTGAAAAGCTCCTCTATGGAGAGAGTTGAGCACTTCCGAAGCATCAATGTGGACCGTTGTACTCTATTTAGTGCTCTTAAAAGTCTCACTGGCTAGTTGAGCCTCCTTGCCACGTTTCGTAACGTAAATAGGCGTATAGAGCAAGTTATGTCTCAAATTGCACAAAAACGTGAAAAGCTCCTCTATGGAGAGAGTTGAGCACTTCCAAAGCATCAATGTGGACCGTTGCACTCTATTTAGCGCTCTTAAAAGTCTAACTTGCTATTTGAGCCTTCGTGCCACGTTTCTTAAGGTAAAGACGCGAATAGAGCAAGTTATGTCTCGAATTGCACAAAAACGTGAAAAGCTCCTCTATGGAGAGAGTTGAGCACTTCCGAAGCATCAATGTGGACCGTTGTACTCTATTTAGTGCTCTTAAAAGTCTCACTGGCTAGTTGAGCCTTCTTGCCACGTTTCATAACGTAAAGACGCGAATAGAGCAAGTTATGTCTCAAATTGCACAAAAACGTGAAAAGCTCCTCTATGGAGAGAGTTGAGCACTACCAAAGCATCAATGTGGACCGTTGCACTCTATTTAGTGCTCTTAAAAGTCTAACTTGCTATTTGAGCCTTCGTGCCACGTTTCTTAACGTAAAGACGCGAATAGACCGAGTTATGTCTCAAATTGCACAAAAACGTGAAAAGCTCCACTATGGAGAGAGTTGAGCAATTCCAAAGCATGAATGTGGACCGTTGTACTCTATTTAGTGCTTTTAAAAGTCTAACTTTCAAGTTGAGCCTTCGTGCCACGTTTCGTAAGGTAAAGATGCGAATAAACCAAGTTATGCTTGAAATCGCACAAAAACGTGAAATGCTCCACTATGGAGAGAGTTAAGCCATTCCAAAGCATGAATGTGGACCGTTGTACTCTATTTAGTGCTCTTAAAAGTCTAACTTGCTAGTTGAGCCTTCGTGCCACGTTTCGTAAGGTAAAGACGCGAATAGACCAAGTTATGTCTCCAATTGCACAAAAACGTGAAAAGCTCCTCTATGGAGAGAGTTGAGCACTTCTGAAGCATCAATGTGGACCGTTGTACTCTATTTAGTGCTCTTAAAAGTCTCACTGGCTAGTTGAGCCTCCTTGCCACGTTTCGTAACGTAAATAGGCGTATAGAGCAAGTTATGTCTCAAATTGCACAAAAACGTGAAAAGCTCCTCTATGGAGAGAGTTGAGCACTTCCAAAGCATCAATGTGGACCGTTGCACTCTATTTAGCGCTCTTAAAAGTCTAACTTGCTATTTGAGCCTTCGTGCCACGTTTCTTAAGGTAAAGACGCGAATAGAGCAAGTTATGTCTCGAATTACACAAAAACGTGAAAAGCTCCTCTATGGAGAGAGTTGAGCACTTCCGAAGCATCAATGTGGACCGTTGTACTCTATTTAGTGCTCTTAAAAGTCTCACTGGCTAGTTGAGCCTTCTTGCCACGTTTCATAACGTAAAGACGCGAATAGAGCAAGTTATGTCTCAAATTGCACAAAAACGTGAAAAGCTCCTCTATGGAGAGATTTGAGCACTACCAAAGCATCAATGTGGACCGTTGCACTCTATTTAGTGCTCTTAAAAGTCTAACTTGCTATTTGAGCCTTCGTGCCACGTTTCTTAACGTAAAGACGCGAATAGACCGAGTTATGTCTCAAATTGCACAAAAACGTGAAAAGCTCCACTATGGAGAGAGTTGAGCAATTCCAAAGCATGAATGTGGACCGTTGTACTCTATTTAGTGCTTTTAAAAGTCTAACTTTCAAGTTGAGACTTCGTGCCACGTTTCGTAAGGTAAAGATGCGAATAAACCAAGTTATGCTTGAAATCGCACAAAAACGTGAAATGCTCCACTATGGAGAGAGTTAAGCCATTCCAAAGCATGAATGTGGACCGTTGTACTCTATTTAGTGCTCTTAAAAGTCTAACTTGCTAGTTGAGCCTTCGTGCCACGTTTCGTAAGGTAAAAATGCGAATAGACCAAGTTATGTTTAAAATTGCACAAAAACGTTAAATGCTCCACTATGGAGAGAGTTGAGCAATTCCAGAGCATGGATGTGGACCGTTGTACTCTATTTAGTGCTCTTAAAAGTCTAACTTGCTAGTTGACCCTTCGTGCCACGTTTCCGAAGGTAAAGACGCGAATAGACCAAGTTATGTCTCGAATTGCACAAAAACGTGAAAAGCTCCTCTATGGAGAGAGTTGAACACTTCCAAAGCATCAATGTGGACCGTTGTACTCTATTTAGTGCTCTTAAAAGTCTAACTTGCTTGTTGAGCCTTCGTGCCACGTTTCGTAAGGTAAAGATGCGAATAGACCCAGTTATGTTTGAAATTGCACAAAAACGTGAAATGCTCCACTATGGAGAGAGTTGAGCAATTCCAAAGCATGAATGTGGACCGTTGTACTCTATTTAGTGCTCTTAAAAGTCTAACTTGCTAGTTGAGCCTTCGTGCCACGTTTCGTAAGGTAAAGACGCGAATAGACCAAGTTATGTCTCGAATTGCACAAAAACGTGAAAAGCTCCACTATGGAGAGAGTTGAGCAATTCCAAAGCATGAATGTGGACCATTGTACTCTATTTAGTGCTCATAAAAGTCTAACTTGCTACTTGAGCCTTCGTGCCACGTTTCATAAGGTAAAGACGCGAATAGACCAAGTTATGTCTCCAATTGCACAAAAACGTGAAAAGCTCCTCTATGGAGAGAGTTGAGCACTTCCGAGGCATCAATGTGGACCGTTGTACTCTATTTAGTGCTCTTAAAAGTCTAACTTGCTAGTTGAGCCTTCGTGCCACGTTTCGTAAGGTAAAGACGCGAATAGAGCAAGTTTTGTCTCAAATTGCACAAAAACGTGAAAAGCTCCTCTATGGAGAGAGTTGAGCACTTCCAAAGCATCAATGTGGATCGTTGCACTCTATTTAGTGCACTTAAAAGTCTAACTTGCTATTTGAGCCTTCGTGCCTCGTTTCGTAACGTAAAGATGTGAATAGACCGAGTTATGTCTCAAATTGCACAAAAACGTGAAAAGCTCCACTATGGAGAGAGTTGAGCAATTCCAAAGCATGAATATGGACTGTTGTACTCTATTTAGTGCTCTTAAAAGTCTAACTTTCTAGTTGAGCCTTCGTGCCACGTTTCGTAACGTAAAGAGGCGAATAGACCAAGTTATGTTTGAAATTGCACAAAAACGTGAAATTCTCCACTATGGAGAGAGTTGAGCAATTCCAAAGCATGAATGTGGACCGTTGTACTCTATTTAGTGCTCTTAAAAGTCTAACTTGCTAGTTGAGCCTTCGTGCCACGTTTCGTAAGGTAAAGACGCGAATAGACCAAGTTATGTCTCCAATTGCACAAAAACGTGAAAAGCTCCTCTATGGAGAGAGTTGAGCACTTCCGAAGCATCAATGTGGACCGTTGTACTCTATTTAGTGCTCTTAAAAGTCTCACTGGCTAGTTGAGCCTCCTTGCCACGTTTCGTAACGTAAATAGGCGTATAGAGCAAGTTATGTCTCAAATTGCACAAAAACGTGAAAAGCTCCTCTATGGAGAGAGTTGAGCACTTCCAAAGCATCAATGTGGACCGTTGCACTCTATTTAGCGCTCTTAAAAGTCTAACTTGCTATTTGAGCCTTCGTGCCACGTTTCTTAAGGTAAAGACGCGAATAGAGCAAGTTATGTCTCGAATTGCACAAAAACGTGAAAAGCTCCTCTATGGAGAGAGTTGAGCACTTCCGAAGCATCAATGTGGACCGTTGTACTCTATTTAGTGCTCTTAAAAGTCTCACTGGCTAGTTGAGCCTTCTTGCCACGTTTCATAACGTAAAGACGCGAATAGAGCAAGTTATGTCTCAAATTGCACAAAAACGTGAAAAGCTCCTCTATGGAGAGAGTTGAGCACTACCAAAGCATCAATGTGGACCGTTGCACTCTATTTAGTGCTCTTAAAAGTCTAACTTGCTATTTGAGCCTTCGTGCCACGTTTCTTAACGTAAAGACGCGAATAGACCGAGTTATGTCTCAAATTGCACAAAAACGTGAAAAGCTCCACTATGGAGAGAGTTGAGCAATTCCAAAGCATGAATGTGGACCGTTGTACTCTATTTAGTGCTTTTAAAAGTCTAACTTTCAAGTTGAGCCTTCGTGCCACGTTTCGTAAGGTAAAGATGCGAATAAACCAAGTTATGCTTGAAATCGCACAAAAACGTGAAATGCTCCACTATGGAGAGAGTTAAGCCATTCCAAAGCATGAATGTGGACCGTTGTACTCTATTTAGTGCTCTTAAAAGTCTAACTTTCTAGTTGAGCCTTCGTGCCACGTTTCGTAAGGTAAAAATGCGAATAGACCAAGTTATGTTTAAAATTGCACAAAAACGTTAAATGCTCCACTATGGAGAGAGTTGAGCAATTCCAGAGCATGGATGTGGACCGTTGTACTCTATTTAGTGCTCTTAAAAGTCTAACTTGCTAGTTGACCCTTCGTGCCACGTTTCCGAAGGTAAAGACGCGAATAGACCAAGTTATGTCTCGAATTGCACAAAAACGTGAAAAGCTCCTCTATGGAGAGAGTTGAACACTTCCAAAGCATCAATGTGGACCGTTGTACTCTATTTAGTGCTCTTAAAAGTCTAACTTGCTTGTTGAGCCTTCGTGCCACGTTTCGTAAGGTAAAGATGCGAATAGACCCAGTTATGTTTAAAATTGCACAAAAACGTTAAATGCTCCACTATGGAGAGAGTTGAGCAATTCCAGAGCATGGATGTGGACCGTTGTACTCTATTTAGTGCTCTTAAAAGTCTAACTTGCTAGTTGACCCTTCGTGCCACGTTTCCGAAGGTAAAGACGCGAATAGACCAAGTTATGTCTCGAATTGCACAAAAACGTGAAAAGCTCCTCTACGGAGAGAGTTGAACACTTCCAAAGCATCAATGTGGACCGTTGTACTCTATTTAGTGCTCTTAAAAGTCTAACTTGCTTGTTGAGCCTTCGTGCCACGTTTCGTAAGGTAAAGATGCGAATAGACCCAGTTATGTTTGAAATTGCACAAAAACGTGAAATGCTCCACTATGGAGAGAGTTGAGCAATTACAAAGCATGAATGTGGACCGTTGTACTCTATTTAGTGCTCTTAAAAGTCTAACTTGCTAGTTGAGCCTTCGTGCAACGTTTCGTAAGGTAAAGACGCGAATAGACCAAGTTATGTCTCAAATTGCACAAAAACGTGAAAAGCTCCTCTATGGAGAGAGTTGAACACTTCCAAAGCATCAATGTGGACCGTTGTGCTCTATTTAGTGCTCTTAAAAGTCTAACTTGCTTGTTGAGCCTTCGTGCCACGTTTCGTAAGGTAAAGATGCGAATAGACCAAGTTATGTTTGAAATTGCACAAAAATGTGAAATGCTCCACTATGGAGAGAGTTGAGCAATTCCAAAGCATGAATGTGGACCGTTGTACTCTATTTAGTGCTCTTAAAAGTCTAACTTGCTAGTTGAGCCTTCGTGCCACGTTTCGTAAGGTAAAGACGCGAATAGACCAAGTTATGTCTCAAATTGCACAAAAACGTGAAAAGCTCCGCTATGGAGAGAGTTGAGCACTTCCGAGGCATCAATGTGGACCGTTGTACTCTATTTAGTGCTCTTAAAAGTCTAACTTGCTTGGTGAGCCTTCGTGCCACGTTTCGTAAGGTAAAGACGCGAATAGACCAAGTTATGTCTCCAATTGCACAAAAACGTGAAAAGCTCCTCTATGGAGAGAGTTGAGCACTTCCGAAGCATCAATGTGGACCGTTGTACTCTATTTAGTGCTCTTAAAAGTCTCACTGGCTAGTTGAGCCTCCTTGCCACATTTCGTAACGTAAATAGGCGTATAGAGCAAGTTATGTCTCAAATTGCACAAAAACGTGAAAAGCTCCTCTATGGAGAGAGTTGAGCACTTCCAAAGCATCAATGTGGACCGTTGCACTCTATTTAGCGCTCTTAAAAGTCTAACTTGCTATTTGAGCCTTCGTGCCACGTTTCTTAAGGTAAAGACGCGAATAGAGCAAGTTATGTCTCGAATTGCACAAAAACGTGAAAAGCTCCTCTATGGAGAGAGTTGAGCACTTCCGAAGCATCAATGTGGACCGTTGTACTCTATTTAGTGCTCTTAAAAGTCTCACTGGCTAGTTGAGCCTTCTTGCCACGTTTCATAACGTAAAGACGCGAATAGAGCAAGTTATGTCTCAAATTGCACAAAAACGTGAAAAGCTCCTCTATGGAGAGAGTTGAGCACTACCAAAGCATCAATGTGGACCGTTGCACTCTATTTAGTGCTCTTAAAAGTCTAACTTGCTATTTGAGCCTTCGTGCCACGTTTCTTAACGTAAAGACGCGAATAGACCGAGTTATGTCTCAAATTGCACAAAAACGTGAAAAGCTCCACTATGGAGAGAGTTGAGCAATTCCAAAGCATGAATGTGGACCGTTGTACTCTATTTAGTGCTTTTAAAAGTCTAACTTTCAAGTTGAGCCTTCGTGCCACGTTTCGTAAGGTAAAGATGCGAATAAACCAAGTTATGCTTGAAATCGCACAAAAACGTGAAATGCTCCACTATGGAGAGAGTTAAGCCATTCCAAAGCATGAATGTGGACCGTTGTACTCTATTTAGTGCTCTTAAAAGTCTAACTTGCTAGTTGAGCCTTCGTGCCACGTTTCGTAAGGTAAAAATGCGAATAGACCAAGTTATGTTTAAAATTGCACAAAAACGTTAAATGCTCCACTATGGAGAGAGTTGAGCAATTCCAGAGCATGGATGTGGACCGTTGTACTCTATTTAGTGCTCTTAAAAGTCTAACTTGCTAGTTGACCCTTCGTGCCACGTTTCCGAAGGTAAAGACGCGAATAGACCAAGTTATGTCTCAAATTGCACAAAAACGTGAAAAGCTCCTCTATGGAGAGAGTTGAGCACTTCCAAAGCATCAATGTGGATCGTTGCACTCTATTTAGTGCACTTGAAAGTCTAACTTGCTATTTGAGCCTTCGTGCCTCGTTTCGTAACGTAAAGATGTGAATAGACCGAGTTATGTCTCAAATTGCACAAAAACGTGAAAAGCTCCACTATGGAGAGAGTTGAGCAATTCCAAAGCATGAATATGGACTGTTGTACTCTATTTAGTGCTCTTAAAAGTCTAACTTTCTAGTTGAGCCTTCGTGCCACGTTTCGTAACGTAAAGAGGCGAATAGACCAAGTTATGTTTGAAATTGCACAAAAACGTGAAATTCTCCACTATGGAGAGAGTTGAGCAATTCCAAAGCATGAATGTGGACCGTTGTACTCTATTTAGTGCTCTTAAAAGTCTAACTTGCTAGTTGAGCCTTCGTGCCACGTTTCGTAAGGTAAAGACGCGAATAGACCAAGTTATGTCTCCAATTGCACAAAAACGTGAAAAGCTCCTCTATGGAGAGAGTTGAGCACTTCCGAAGCATCAATGTGGACCGTTGTACTCTATTTAGTGCTCTTAAAAGTCTCACTGGCTAGTTGAGCCTCCTTGCCACATTTCGTAACGTAAATAGGCGTATAGAGCAAGTTATGTCTCAAATTGCACAAAAACGTGAAAAGCTCCTCTATGGAGAGAGTTGAGCACTTCCAAAGCATCAATGTGGACCGTTGCACTCTATTTAGCGCTCTTAAAAGTCTAACTTGCTATTTGAGCCTTCGTGCCACGTTTCTTAAGGTAAAGACGCGAATAGAGCAAGTTATGTCTCGAATTGCACAAAAACGTGAAAAGCTCCTCTATGGAGAGAGTTGAGCACTTCCGAAGCATCAATGTGGACCGTTGTACTCTATTTAGTGCTCTTAAAAGTCTCACTGGCTAGTTGAGCCTTCTTGCCACGTTTCATAACGTAAAGACGCGAATAGAGCAAGTTATGTCTCAAATTGCACAAAAACGTGAAAAGCTCCTCTATGGAGAGAGTTGAGCACTACCAAAGCATCAATGTGGACCGTTGCACTCTATTTAGTGCTCTTAAAAGTCTAACTTGCTAGTTGAGCCTTCGTGCCACGTTTCGTAACGTAAAGACGCGAATAGAGCAAGTTATGTCTCAAATTGCACAAAAACGTGAAAAGCTCCTCTATGGAGAGAGTTGAGCACTTCCAAAGCATCAATGTGGACCGTTGCACTCTATTTAGTGCTCTTAAATGTCTAACTTGCTATTTGAGCCTTCGTGCCACGTTTCTTAACGTAAAGACGCGAATAGACCGAGTTATGTCTCAAATTGCACAAAAACGTGAAAAGCTCCACTATGGAGAGAGTTGAGCAATTCCAATGCATGAATGTGGACCGTTGTACTCTATTTAGTGCTTTTAAAAGTCTAACTTTCAAGTTGAGCCTTCGTGCCACGTTTCGTAAGGTAAAGATGCGAGTAGACCAAGTTATGTTTGAAATCGCACAAAAACGTGAAATGCTCCACTATGGAGAGAGTTAAGCAAGTCCAAAGCATGAATGTGGACCGTTGTACTCTATTTAGTGCTCTTAAAAGTCTAACTTGCTAGTTGAGCCTTCGTGCCACGTTTCCTAAGGTAAAAATGCGAATAGACCAAGTTATGTTTAAAATTGCACAAAAACGTTAAATGCTCCACTATGGAGAGAGTTGAGCAATTCCAGAGCATGGATGTGGACCGTTGTGCTCTATTTAGTGCTCTTAAAAGTCTAACTTGCTAGTTGAGCCTTCGTGCCACGTTTCCGAAGGTAAAGACGCGAATAGACCAAGTTATGTCTCGAATTGCACAAAAACGTGAAAAGCTCCTCTATGGAGAGAGTTGAACACTTCCAAAGCATCAATGTGGACCGTTGTACTCTATTTAGTGCTCTTAAAAGTCTAACTTGCTTGTTGAGCCTTCGTGCCACGTTTCGTAAGGTAAAGATGCGAATAGACCCAGTTATGTTTGAAATTGCACAAAAACGTGAAATGCTCCACTATGGAGAGAGTTGAGCAATTCCAAAGCATGAATGTGGACCGTTGTACTCTATTTAGTGCTCTTAAAAGTCTAACTTGCTAGTTGAGCCTTCGTTCCACGTTTCGTAAGGTAAAGACGCGAATAGACCAAGTTATGTCTCGAATTGCACAAAAACGTGAAAAGCTCCACTATGAAGAGAGTTGAGCAATTCCAAAGCATGAATGTGGACCATTGTACTCTATTTAGTGCTCATAAAAGTCTAACTTGCTACTTGAGCCTTCGTGCCACGTTTCATAAGGTAAAGACGCGAATAGACCAAGTTATGTCTCCAATTGCACAAAAACGTGAAAAGCTCCTCTATGGAGAGAGTTGAGCACTTCCGAAGCATCAATGTGGACCGTTGTACTCTATTTAGTGCTCTTAAAAGTCTCACTGGCTAGTTGAGCCTTCGTGCCACGTTTCGTAACGTAAAGACGCGAATGGAGCAAGTTATGTCTCAAATTGCACAAAAACATGAAAAGCTCCTCTATGGAGAGAGTTGAGCACTTCCAAAGCATCAATGTGGACCGTTCCACTCTATTTAGCGCTCTTAAAAGTCTAACTTGCTAGTTGAGCCTTCGTGCCACTTTTGTAAGGTAAAGATGCGAATAGACCAAGTTATGTCTCCAATTGTACAAAAACGTGAAAAGCTCCTCTATGGAGAGAGTTGAGCACTTCCGAAGCATCAATGTGGACCGTTGTACTCTGTTTAGTGCTCTTAAAAGTCTCACTGGCTAGTTGAGCCTTCTTGCCACGTTTCCTAACGTAAAGAGGCGAATAGAGCAAGTTATGTCTCAAATTGCACAAAAACGTGAAAAGCTCCTCTATGGAGAGAATTGAGCACTTCCAAAGCATGAATGTGGACCGGTGCACTCTATTTAGTGGTCTTAAAAGTCTAACTTGCTAGTTGAGCCTTCGTGCCACGTTTCGTAACGTAAAGACGCGAATAGAGCAAGTTATGTCTCAAATTGCACAAAAACGTGAAAAGCTCCTCTATGGAGAGAGTTGAGCACTTCCAAAGCATCAATGTGGACCGTTGCACTCTATTTAGTGCTCTTAAAAGTCTAACTTTCTATTTGAGCCTTCGGGCCACATTTCGTAACGTAAAGACGCGAATAGACCGAGTTATGTCTCAAAATTGCACAAAAACGTGAAAAGCTCCACTATGGAGAGAGTTGAGCAATTCCAAAGCATGAATGTGGACCATTGTAGTCTATTTAGTGCTCATAAAAGTCTAACTTGCAAGTTGAGCCTTCGTGCGACGTTTCAGAAGGTAAAGACGCGAATAGACCAAGTTATGTCTCCAATTGCACAAAAACGTGAAAAGCTCCTCTATGGAGAGAGTTGAGCACTTCCAAAGCATCAATGTGGACCGTTGTACTCTATTTAGTGCTCTTAAAAGTCTAACTTGCTAGTTGAGCCTTCGTGCCACGTTTCGTAACGTAAAGACGCGAATAGAGCAAGTTATGTCTCAAATTGCACAAAAACGTGAAAAGCTCCTCTATGGAGAGAGTTGAGCACTTCCAAAGCATCAATGTGGACCGTTGCACTCTATTTAGTGCTCTTAAATGTCTAACTTGCTATTTGAGCCTTCGTGCCACGTTTCTTAACGTAAAGACGCGAATAGACCGAGTTATGTCTCAAATTGCACAAAAACGTGAAAAGCTCCACTATGGAGAGAGTTGAGCAATTCCAATGCATGAATGTGGACCGTTGTACTCTATTTAGTGCTTTTAAAAGTCTAACTTTCAAGTTGAGCCTTCGTGCCACGTTTCGTAAGGTAAAGATGCGAGTAGACCAAGTTATGTTTGAAATCGCACAAAAACGTGAAATGCTCCACTATGGAGAGAGTTAAGCAAGTCCAAAGCATGAATGTGGACCGTTGTACTCTATTTAGTGCTCTTAAAAGTCTAACTTGCTAGTTGAGCCTTCGTGCCACGTTTCCTAAGGTAAAAATGCGAATAGACCAAGTTATGTTTAAAATTGCACAAAAACGTTAAATGCTCCACTATGGAGAGAGTTGAGCAATTCCAGAGCATGGATGTGGACCGTTGTGCTCTATTTAGTGCTCTTAAAAGTCTAACTTGCTAGTTGACCCTTCGTGCCACGTTTCCGAAGGTAAAGACGCGAATAGACCAAGTTATGTCTCGAATTGCACAAAAACGTGAAAAGCTCCTCTATGGAGAGAGTTGAACACTTCCAAAGCATCAATGTGGACCGTTGTACTCTATTTAGTGCTCTTAAAAGTCTAACTTGCTTGTTGAGCCTTCGTGCCACGTTTCGTAAGGTAAAGATGCGAATAGACCCAGTTATGTTTGAAATTGCACAAAAACGTGAAATGCTCCACTATGGAGAGAGTTGAGCAATTCCAAAGCATGAATGTGGACCGTTGTACTCTATTTAGTGCTCTTAAAAGTCTAACTTGCTAGTTGAGCCTTCGTTCCACGTTTCGTAAGGTAAAGACGCGAATAGACCAAGTTATGTCTCGAATTGCACAAAAACGTGAAAAGCTCCACTATGAAGAGAGTTGAGCAATTCCAAAGCATGAATGTGGACCATTGTACTCTATTTAGTGCTCATAAAAGTCTAACTTGCTACTTGAGCCTTCGTGCCACGTTTCATAAGGTAAAGACGCGAATAGACCAAGTTATGTCTCCAATTGCACAAAAACGTGAAAAGCTCCTCTATGGAGAGAGTTGAGCACTTCCGAGGCATCAATGTGGACCGTTGTACTCTATTTAGTGCTCTTAAAAGTCTAACTTGCTAGTTGAGCCTTCGTGCCACGTTTCGTAAGGTAAAGACGCGAATAGACCAAGTTATGTCTCCAATTGCACAAAAACGTGAAAATCTCCTCTATGGAGAGAGTTGAGCACTTCCGAAGCATCAATGTGGACCGTTGTACTCTATTTAGTGCTCTTAAAAGTCTCACTGGCTAGTTGAGCCTTCTTGCCACGTTTTATAACGTAGAGAGGCGAATAGAGCAAGTTATGTCTCAAATTGCACAAAAACGTGAAAAGCTCCTCTATGGAGAGAGTTGAGCACTTCCAAAGCATCAATGTGGACCGTTGCACTCTATTTAGCGCTCTTAAAAGTCTAACTTGCTAGTTGACCCTTCGTGCCATTTTTGTAAGGTAAAGATGCGAATAGACCAAGTTATGTCTCCAATTGCACAAAAACGTGAAAAGCTCCTCTATGGAGAGAGTTGAGCACTTCCGAAGCATCAATGTGGACCGTTGTACTCTATTTAGTGCTCTTAAAAGTCTCACTGGCTAGTTGAGCCTTCTTGCCACGTTTCGTAACGTAAAGAGGCGAGTAGAGCAAGTTATGTCTCAAATTGCACAAAAACGTGAAAAGCTCCTCTATGGAGAGAATTGAGCACTTCCAAAGCATGAATGTGGACCGGTGCACTCTATTTAGTGCTCTTAAAAGTCTAACTTGCTAGTTGAGCCTTCGAGCCACGTTTCGTAACGTAAAGACGCGAATAGAGCAAGTTATGTCTCAAATTGCACAAAAACGTGAAAACCTCCTCTATGGAGAGAGTTGAGCACTTCCAAAGCATCAATGTGGACCGTTGCACTCTATTTAGTGCTCTTAAAAGTCTAACTTGCTATTTGAGCCTTCGGGCCACGTTTCGTAACGTAAAGACGCGAATAGACCGAGTTATGTCTCAAATTGCACAAAAACGTGAAAAGCTCCACTATGGAGAGAGTTGAGCAATTCCAAAGCATGAATGTGGACCATTGTAGTCTATTTAGTGCTCATAAAAGTCTAACTTGCTAGTTGAACCTTCGTGCGACGTTTCAGAAGGTAAAGACGCGAATAGACCAAGTTATGTCTCCAATTGCATAAAAACGTGAAAAGCTCCTCTATGGAGAGAGTTGAGCACTTCCGAAGCATCAATGTGGACCGTTGTACTCTATTTAGTGCTCTTAAAAGTCTCACTGGCTAGTTGAGCCTTCTTGCCACGTTTTGTAACGTAAAGACGCGAATAGAGCAAGTTATGTCTCAAATTGCACAAAAACGTGAAAAGCTCCTCAATGGAGAGAGTTGAGCACTTCCAAAGCATCAATGTGGACCGTTGCACTCTATGTAGTGCTCTTAAAAGTCTAACTTGCTATTTGAGCCTTCGTGCCACGTTTCTTAACGTAAAGACGCGAATAGACCGAGTTATGTCTCAAATTGCACAAAAACGTGAAAAGCTCCACTATGGAGAGAGTTGAGCAATTCCAAAGCATGAATGTGGACCGTTGTACTCTATTTAGTGCTTTTAAAATTCTAACTTTCTAGTTGAGCCTTCGTGCCACGTTTCGTAAGGTAAAGATGCAAATAGACCAAGTTATGTTCGAAATCGCACAAAAACGTGAAATGCTCCACTATGGAGAGAGTTAAGCAATTCCAAAGCATGAATGTGGACCGTTGTACTCTATTTAGTGCTCTTAAAAGTCTAACTTTCTAGTTGAGCCTTCGTGCCACGTTTCGTAAGGTAAAAATGCGAATAGACCAAGTTATGTTTAAAATTGCACAAAAACGTTAAATGCTCCACTATGGAGAGAGTTGAGCAATTCCAAAGCATGAATGTGGACCGTTGTACTCTATTTAGTGCTCTTAAAAGTCTAACTTGCTAGTTGACCCTTCGTGCCACGTTTCCGAAGGTAAAGACGCGAATAGACCAAGTTATGTCTCGAATTACACAAAAACGTGAAAAGCTCCTCTATGGAGAGAGTTGAACACTTCCAAAGCATCAATGTGGACCGTTGTACTCTATTTAGTGCTCTTAAAAGTCTAACTTGCTTGTTGAGCCTTCGTGCCACGTTTCGTAAGGTAAAGATGCGAATAGACCCAGTTATGTTTGAAATTGCACAAAATCAAGTATGTAATCAAGAAATGAATGAGTGAAAGAATAAAAGCTTGAGAGATGAAGAACACTTAAGAGAGAAAGAGTAATTTTTGGCCAAGTCTATGCACCATAGACAAAGAGTTAGTTTTTATAGAAATTGTGGAGTGTAAGCTTATGAAATGAGGGCCATTGGATTGATATGAAAGATATGGACCCTTGGATCATTATAGACGTTAGAAGGCTTAGAGAAGTGTGAAAATGATTACAACAAGTCTCTTTTGGTAGGAAGAAATAATGCCTTTTGGATGGATATAGACTTTGGAGGCCACCTTGAAAGATACAACAATTGACTTGAGAAAAGTTTGTCTTTTAGGTGGAGTAAATCATGGCTTTTGGATGGATATAGACTTTAGAGGCATCTTGAAAGATACAACAATTGACTTGAGAAAAGTTTGTCTCTTAGGTGGAATAAATGATGGCCTTTGGATCAAATGAAGATTCAATTTTGGCCATAGGATGTAAAGTAGGAGAGATAAGAATAAAGCTTGAATCTTTGGCCATTGGATTAAAATGTGATTTTGATGTAGAGAGAATATGATCCATTGGATGTGGAGTGTATTGGTGGGAAAGAGAAATGGTTTTGAAATAAAGCTTCCCACACATGTGAAGAGAAAAACTTGTCATAAGACTTGTTGTACCTCTTGTCTCCTCCTTTCAAATTAACTTTTCCTTCTCTTCTCTTTTTGGCTCCAAGTCTTCTAGTTAAGATGTAACTATGGTTAACTTGTCTTCTTTGCCATGTCATCAATGCCATGTCATTAATGCCATGTCAACAATGCCATGTCAGCTGCCACGTCACGTCCGTCGATTCTGACTTTGACTAGAAAGTTAATTTTACTTCAATTGATCCCAATTAAGCTCCAAGACATCTTTGGCAAAACTTGACTTATGTTGACCACGAAATTGACTTTCTTAATCATGTTTGACACTGATTAAGCCTTCACTAATGTTGGTCAAGGATGACATTAGGACCAATTTATGTTTTGGTCACCCTACACACAAATCATACTCAAGACATGCTATGTAAACCCTTTTAGGATTTCTTGCAATTAGTCCACGTTAGTTCAATAATCAAATCATCAAATAAGCACAATTGAACTAGTTTAATATAAGTCTTGAATTCCTAAACTAATCAAGTAGGCATATGCACTTAGGTTTCTCAATACAATCAATAGATCAAAGTTCAATCAAAACATGCCGTTGTAATCACTCAAACATATATTCAACACGTTGCACTCTATTTAGTGCTCTTAAAAGTCTAACTTGCTATTTGAGCCTTTGTGCCACGTTTCGTAACGTAAAGACGCGAATAGACCGAGTTATGTCTCAAATTGCACAAAAACGTGAAAAGCTCCACTATGGAGAGAGTTGAACAATTCCAAAGCATGAATGTGGACTGTTGTACTCTATTTAGTGCTCTTAAAAGTCTAATTTGTTAGTTGAGCCTTCGTGCCACGTTTCGTAAGGTAAAGACGCAAATAGACCAAGTTATGTCTCAAATTGCACAAAAACGTGAAAAGTTCCGCTATGGAGAGAGTTGAGCAATTCCAAAGCATGAATGTGGACCGTTCTACTCTATTTAGTGCTCTTAAAAGTCTAACTTGCTTGTTGAGCCTTCGTGCCACGTTTCGTAAGGTAAAGATGCGAATAGACCAAGTTATGTTTGAAATTGCACAAAAACGTGAAATGCTCCACTATGGAGAGATTTGAGCAATTCCAGAGCATGGATGTGGACCGTTGTACTCTATTTAGTGATCTTAAAAGTCTAACTTGCTAGTTGAGCCTTCGTGCCACGTTTCTTAACGTAAAGACGCGAATAGACCAAGTTATGTCTCGAATTGCACAAAAACGTGAAAAGCTCCTCTATGGAGAGAGTTGAACACTTCCAAAGCATTAATGTGGACCGTTGTGCTCTATTTAGTGCTCTTAAAAGTCTAACTTGCTTGTTGAGCCTTCGTGCCACGTTTCGTAAGGTAAAGATGCGAATAGACCAAGTTATGTTTGAAATTGCACAAAAACGTGAAATGCTCCACTATGGAGAGAGTTGAGCAATTCTAAAGCATGAATGTGGACCGTTGTACTCTATTTAGTGCTCTTAAAAGTCTAACTTGCTAGTTGAGCCTTCGTGCCACGTTTCGAAAGGTAAAGACGCGAATAGACCAAGTTATGTCTCAAATTGCACAAAAACGTGAAAAGCTCAGCTATGGAGAGAGTTGAGCAATTCCAAAGCATGAATGTGGACCGTTGTACTCTATTTAGTGCTCTTAAAAGTGTAACTTGCTAGTTGAGCCTTTGGTGCCACGTTTCGTAAGGTAAAGATGCGAATAGACCCAGTTATGTTTGAAATTGCACAAAAACGTGAAATGCTCCACTATGGAGAGAGTTGAGCAATTCCAAAGCGTGAATGTGGACCGTTGTACTCTATTTAGTGCTCTTAAAAGTCTAACTTGCTAGTTGAGCCTTCGTGCCACGTTTCGTAAGGTAAAGACGCGAATAGACCAAGTTATGTCTCAAATTGCACAAAAACGTGAAAAGTTCCGCTATGGAGAGAGTTGAGCAATTCCAAAGCATGAATGTGGACCGTTGTACTCTATTTAGTGCTCTTAAAAGTCTAACTTGCTAGTTGAGCCTTCGTGCCACGTTTCGTAAGGTAAAGATGCGAATAGACCAAGTTATGTTTGAAATTGCACAAAAACGTGAAATGCTCCACTATGGAGAGAGTTGAGCAATTCCAGAGCATGGATGTGGACCGTTGTACTCTATTTAGTGATCTTAAAAGTCTAACTTGCTAGTTGAGCCTTCGTGCCACGTTTCGTAAGGTAAAGACGCGAATAGACCTAGTTATGTCTCCAATTGCACAAAAACGTGAAAAGCTCCTCTATGGAGAGAGTTGAGCACTTCCAAAGCATCAATGTGAACCGTTCCACTCTATTTAGTGCTCATAAAAGTCTAACTTGCTATTTGAACCTTCGTGCCACGTTTCGTAACGTAAAGAGGCGAATAGACCAAGTTATGTTTGAAATTGCACAAAAACGTGAAAAGCTCCTCTATGGAGAGAGTTGAGCACTTCCAAAGCATCAATGTGGACAGTTGCACTCTATTTAGTGCTCTTAAAAGTCTAACTTGCTAGATGAGCCTTCGTGCCACGTTTCGTAAGGTAAAGACGTGAATAGACCAAGTTAAGTCTCGAATTGCACAAAAACGTGAAAAGCTCCACTATGGAGAGAGTTGAGCAATTCCAAAGCATGAATGTGGACCATTGTACTCTATTTAGTTCTCATAAAATTCTAACTTGCTAGTTGAGCCTTCGTGCCACGTTTCATAAGGTAAAGACGCGAATAGACCAAGTTATGTCTCCAATTGCACAAAAACGTGAAAAGCTCCTCTATGGAGAGAGTTGAGCACTTCCGAGGCATCAATGTGGACCGTTGTACTCTATTTAGTGCTCTTATAAGTGTAACTTGCTAGTTGAGCCTTCGCGGCACGTTTCGTAACGTAAAGAGGCGAATAAAGCAAGTTATGTCTCAAATTGCACAAAAACGTGAAAAGCTTCTCTATGGAGAGATTTGAGCACTTCCAAAGCATCAATATGAACCGTTGCACTCTATTTAGTGCTCTTAAAAGTCTAACTTGCTATTTGAGCCTTCGTGCCACGTTGCATAACGTAAAGAGGCGAATAGACCAAGTTATGTTTGAAATTGCACAAAAACGTGAAAAGCTCCTCTATGGAGAGAGTTGAGCACTTTCAAAGCATCAATGTGGACCGTTGCACTCTATTTAGTGCTCTTAAAAGTCTAACTTGCTATTTGAGCCTTTGTGCCACGCTTCGTAACGTAAAGACGCGAATAGACTGAGTTATGTCTCAAATTGCACAAAAACGTGAAAAGCTCCACTATGGAGAGAGTTGAACAATTCCAAAGCATGAATGTGGACTATTGTACTCTATTTAGTGCTCTTAAAAGTCTAACTTGCTAGTTGAGCCTTCGTGCCACGTTTCGTAAGGTAAAGACGCAAATAGACCAAGTTATGTCTCAAATTGCACAAAAACGTGAAAAGTTCCGCTATGGAGAGAGTTGAGCAATTCCAAGGCATGAATGTGGACCGTTGTACTCTATTTAGTGCTCTTAAAAGTCTGACTTGCTAGTTGAGCCTTCGTGCCACGTTTCGTAAGGTAAAGATGCGAATAGACCAAGTTATGTTTGAAATTGCACAAAAAGTGAAATGCTCCACTATGGAGAGAGTTGAGCAATTCCAGAGCATGGATGTGGACCGTTGTACTCTATTTAGTGATCTTAAAAGTCTAACTTGCTAGTTGAGCCTTCGTGCCACGTTTCGTAAGGTAAAGACGCGAATAGACCAAGTTATGTCTCGAATTGCACAAAAACGTGAAAAGCTCCTCTATGGAGAGAGTTGAACACTTCCAAAGCATTAATGTGGACCGTTGTGCTCTATTTAGTGCTCTTAAAAGTCTAACTTGCTTGTTGAGCCTTCGTGCCACGTTTCGTAAGGTAAAGATGCGAATAGACCAAGTTATGTTTGAAATTGCACAAAAACGTGAAATGCTCCACTATGGAGAGAGTTGAGCAATTCTAAAGCATGAATGTGGACCGTTGTACTCTATTTAGTGCTCTTAAAAGTCTAACTTGCTAGTTGAGCCTTCGTGCCACGTTTCGAAAGGTAAAGACGCGAATAGACCAAGTTATGTCTCAAATTGCACAAAAACGTGAAAAAGCTATGGAGAGAGTTGAGCAATTCCAAAGCATGAATGTGGACCGTTGTACTCTATTTAGTGCTCTTAAAAGTGTAACTTGCTAGTTGAGCCTTTGGTGCCACGTTTCGTAAGGTAAAGATGCGAATAGACCCAGTTATGTTTGAAATTGCACAAAAACGTGAAATGCTCCACTATGGAGAGAGTTGAGCAATTCCAAAGCGTGAATGTGGACCGTTGTACTCTATTTAGTGCTCTTAAAAGTCTAACTTGCTAGTTGAGCCTTCGTGCCACGTTTCGTAAGGTAAAGACGCGAATAGACCAAGTTATGTCTCAAATTGCACAAAAACGTGAAAAGTTCCGCTATGGAGAGAGTTGAGCAATTCCAAAGCATGAATGTGGACCGTTGTACTCTATTTAGTGCTCTTAAAAGTCTGACTTGCTAGTTGAGCCTTCGTGCCACGTTTCGTAAGGTAAAGATGCGAATAGACCAAGTTATGTTTGAAATTGCACAAAAAGTGAAATGCTCCACTATGGAGAGAGTTGAGCAATTCCAGAGCATGGATGTGGACCGTTGTACTCTATTTAGTGATCTTAAAAGTCTAACTTGCTAGTTGAGCCTTCGTGCCACGTTTCGTAAGGTAAAGACGCGAATAGACCAAGTTATGTCTCGAATTGCACAAAAACGTGAAAAGCTCCTCTATGGAGAGAGTTGAACACTTCCAAAGCATTAATGTGGACCGTTGTGCTCTATTTAGTGCTCTTAAAAGTCTAACTTGCTTGTTGAGCCTTCGTGCCACGTTTCGTAAGGTAAAGATGCGAATAGACCAAGTTATGTTTGAAATTGCACAAAAACGTGAAATGCTCCACTATGGAGAGAGTTGAGCAATTCTAAAGCATGAATGTGGACCGTTGTACTCTATTTAGTGCTCTTAAAAGTCTAACTTGCTAGTTGAGCCTTCGTGCCACGTTTCGAAAGGTAAAGACGCGAATAGACCAAGTTATGTCTCAAATTGCACAAAAACGTGAAAAGCTCAGCTATGGAGAGAGTTGAGCAATTCCAAAGCATGAATGTGGACCGTTGTACTCTATTTAGTGCTCTTAAAAGTGTAACTTGCTAGTTGAGCCTTTGGTGCCACGTTTCGTAAGGTAAAGATGCGAATAGACCCAGTTATGTTTGAAATTGCACAAAAACGTGAAATGCTCCACTATGGAGAGAGTTGAGCAATTCCAAAGCGTGAATGTGGACCGTTGTACTCTATTTAGTGCTCTTAAAAGTCTAACTTGCTAGTTGAGCCTTCGTGCCACGTTTCGTAAGGTAAAGACGCGAATAGACCAAGTTATGTCTCAAATTGCACAAAAACGTGAAAAGTTCCGCTATGGAGAGAGTTGAGCAATTCCAAAGCATGAATGTGGACCGTTGTACTCTATTTAGTGCTCTTAAAAGTCTAACTTGCTAGTTGAGCCTTCGTGCCACGTTTCGTAAGGTAAAGATGCGAATAGACCAAGTTATGTTTGAAATTGCACAAAAACGTGAAATGCTCCACTATGGAGAGAGTTGAGCAATTCCAGAGCATGGATGTGGACCGTTGTACTCTATTTAGTGATCTTAAAAGTCTAACTTGCTAGTTGAGCCTTCGTGCCACGTTTCGTAAGGTAAAGACGCGAATAGACCTAGTTATGTCTCCAATTGCACAAAAACGTGAAAAGCTCCTCTATGGAGAGAGTTGAGCACTTCCAAAGCATCAATGTGAACCGTTCCACTCTATTTAGTGCTCATAAAAGTCTAACTTGCTATTTGAACCTTCGTGCCACGTTTCGTAACGTAAAGAGGCGAATAGACCAAGTTATGTTTGAAATTGCACAAAAACGTGAAAAGCTCCTCTATGGAGAGAGTTGAGCACTTCCAAAGCATCAATGTGGACAGTTGCACTCTATTTAGTGCTCTTAAAAGTCTAACTTGCTAGATGAGCCTTCGTGCCACGTTTCGTAAGGTAAAGACGTGAATAGACCAAGTTAAGTCTCGAATTGCACAAAAACGTGAAAAGCTCCACTATGGAGAGAGTTGAGCAATTCCAAAGCATGAATGTGGACCATTGTACTCTATTTAGTTCTCATAAAATTCTAACTTGCTAGTTGAGCCTTCGTGCCACGTTTCATAAGGTAAAGACGCGAATAGACCAAGTTATGTCTCCAATTGCACAAAAACGTGAAAAGCTCCTCTATGGAGAGAGTTGAGCACTTCCGAGGCATCAATGTGGACCGTTGTACTCTATTTAGTGCTCTTATAAGTGTAACTTGCTAGTTGAGCCTTCGCGGCACGTTTCGTAACGTAAAGAGGCGAATAAAGCAAGTTATGTCTCAAATTGCACAAAAACGTGAAAAGCTTCTCTATGGAGAGATTTGAGCACTTCCAAAGCATCAATATGAACCGTTGCACTCTATTTAGTGCTCTTAAAAGTCTAACTTGCTATTTGAGCCTTCGTGCCACGTTGCGTAACGTAAAGAGGCGAATAGACCAAGTTATGTTTGAAATTGCACAAAAACGTGAAAAGCTCCTCTATGGAGAGAGTTGAGCACTTTCAAAGCATCAATGTGGACCGTTGCACTCTATTTAGTGCTCTTAAAAGTCTAACTTGCTATTTGAGCCTTTGTGCCACGCTTCGTAACGTAAAGACGCGAATAGACTGAGTTATGTCTCAAATTGCACAAAAACGTGAAAAGCTCCACTATGGAGAGAGTTGAACAATTCCAAAGCATGAATGTGGACTATTGTACTCTATTTAGTGCTCTTAAAAGTCTAACTTGCTAGTTGAGCCTTCGTGCCACGTTTCGTAAGGTAAAGACGCAAATAGACCAAGTTATGTCTCAAATTGCACAAAAACGTGAAAAGTTCCGCTATGGAGAGAGTTGAGCAATTCCAAGGCATGAATGTGGACCGTTGTACTCTTTTTAGTGCTCTTAAAAGTCTGACTTGCTAGTTGAGCCTTCGTGCCACGTTTCGTAAGGTAAAGATGCGAATAGACCAAGTTATGTTTGAAATTGCACAAAAAGTGAAATGCTCCACTATGGAGAGAGTTGAGCAATTCCAGAGCATGGATGTGGACCGTTGTACTCTATTTAGTGATCTTAAAAGTCTAACTTGCTAGTTGAGCCTTCGTGCCACGTTTCGTAAGGTAAAGACGCGAATAGACCAAGTTATGTCTCGAATTGCACAAAAACGTGAAAAGCTCCTCTATGGAGAGAGTTGAACACTTCCAAAGCATCAATGTGGACCGTTGTGCTCTATTTAGTGCTCTTAAAAGTCTAACTTGCTTGTTGAGCCTTCGTGCCACGTTTCGTAAGGTAAAGATGCGAATAGACCAAGTTATGTTTGAAATTGCACAAAAATGTGAAATGCTCCACTATGGAGAGAGTTGAGCAATTCCAAAGCATGAATGTGGACCGTTGTACTCTATTTAGTGCTCTTAAAAGTGTAACTTGCTAGTTGAGCCTTTGGTGCCACGTTTCGTAAGGTAAAGATGCGAATAGACCCAGTTATGTTTGAAATTGTACAAAAACGTGAATGCTCTACTATGGAGAGAGTTGAGCAATTCCAAAGCGTGAATGTGGACCGTTGTACTCTATTTAGTGCTCTTAAAAGTCTAACTTGCTAGTTGAGCCTTCGTGCCACGTTTCGTAAGGTAAAGACGCGAATAGACCAAGTTATGTCTCAAATTGCACAAAAACGTGAAAAGTTCCGCTATGGAGAGAGTTGAGCAATTCCAAAGCATGAATGTGGACCGTTGTACTCTATTTAGTGCTCTTAAAAGTCTAACATGCTAGTTGAGCCTTCGTGCCACGTTTCGTAAGGTAAAGATGCGAATAGACCAAGTTATGTTTGAAATTGCACAAAAACGTGAAATGCTCCACTATGGAGAGAGTTGAGCAATTCCAGAGCATGGATGTGGACCGTTGTACTCTATTTAGTGATCTTAAAAGTCTAACTTGCTAGTTGAGCCTTCGTGCCACGTTTCGTAAGGTAAAGACGCGAATAGACCTAGTTATGTCTCCAATTGCACAAAAACGTGAAAAGCTCCTCTATGGAGAGAGTTGAGCACTTCCAAAGCATCAATGTGAACCGTTCCACTCTATTTAGTGCTCATAAAAGTCTAACTTGCTATTAGAACCTTCGTGCCACGTTTCGTAACGTAAAGAGGCGAATAGACCAAGTTATGTTTGAAATTGCACAAAAACGTGAAAAGCTCCTCTATGGAGAGAGTTGAGCACTTCCAAAGCATCAATGTGGACCGTTGCACTCTATTTAGTGCTCTTAAAAGTCTAACTTGCTAGATGAGCCTTCGTGCCACGTTTCGTAAGGTAAAGACGTGAATAGACCAAGTTAAGTCTCGAATTGCACAAAAACGTGAAAAGCTCCACTATGGAGAGAGTTGAGCAATTCCAAAGCATGAATGTGGACCATTGTACTCTATTTAGTTCTCATAAAATTCTAACTTGCTAGTTGAGCCTTCGTGCCACGTTTCATAAGGTAAAGACGCGAATAGACCAAGTTATGTCTCCAATTGCACAAAAACGTGAAAAGCTCCTCTATGGAGAGAGTTGAGCACTTCCGAGGCATCAATGTGGACCGTTGTACTCTATTTAGTGCTCTTAAAAGTGTAACTTGCTAGTTGAGCCTTCGCGCCACGTTTCGTAACGTAAAGAGGCGAATAAAGCAAGTTATGTCTCAAATTGCACAAAAACGTGAAAAGCTTCTCTATGGAGAGATTTGAGCACTTCCAAAGCATCAATATGAACCGTTGCACTCTATTTAGTGCTCTTAAAAGTCTAATTTGTTAGTTGAGCCTTCGTGCCACGTTTCGTAAGGTAAAGACGCAAATAGACCAAGTTATGTCTCAAATTGCACAAAAACGTGAAAAGTTCCGCTATGGAGAGAGTTGAGCAATTCCAAAGCATGAATGTGGACCGTTGTACTCTATTTAGTGCTCTTAAAAGTCTAACTTGCTTGTTGAGCCTTCGTGCCACGTTTCGTAAGGTAAAGATGCGAATAGACCAAGTTATGTTTGAAATTGCACAAAAACGTGAAATGCTCCACTATGGAGAGAGTTGAGCAATTCCAGAGCATGGATGTGGACCGTTGTACTCTATTTAGTGATCTTAAAAGTCTAACTTGCTAGTTGAGCCTTCGTGCCACGTTTCTTAACGTAAAGACGCGAATAGACCAAGTTATGTCTCGAATTGCACAAAAACGTGAAAAGCTCCTCTATGGAGAGAGTTGAACACTTCCAAAGCATTAATGTGGACCGTTGTGCTCTATTTAGTGCTCTTAAAAGTCTAACTTGCTTGTTGAGCCTTCGTGCCACGTTTCGTAAGGTAAAGATGCGAATAGACCAAGTTATGTTTGAAATTGCACAAAAACGTGAAATGCTCCACTATGGAGAGAGTTGAGCAATTCTAAAGCATGAATGTGGACCGTTGTACTCTATTTAGTGCTCTTAAAAGTCTAACTTGCTAGTTGAGCCTTCGTGCCACGTTTCGTAAGGTAAAGATGCGAATAGACCAAGTTATGTTTGAAATTGCACAAAAACGTGAAATGCTCCACTATGGAGAGAGTTGAGCAATTCCAGAGCATGGATGTGGACCGTTGTACTCTATTTAGTGATCTTAAAAGTCTAACTTGCTAGTTGAGCCTTCGTGCCACGTTTCGTAAGGTAAAGACGCGAATAGACCAAGTTTTGTCTCCAATTGCACAAAAACGTGAAAAGCTCCTCTATGGAGAGAGTTGAGCACTTCCGAGGCATCAATGTGGACCGTTGTACTCTATTTAGTGCTCTTAAATGTGTAACTTGCTAGTTGAGCCTTCGCGCCACGTTTCGTAACGTAAAGAGGCGAATAAAGCAAGTTATGTCTCAAATTGCACAAAAACGTGAAAAGCTTCTCTATGGAGAGATTTGAGCACTTCCAAAGCATCAATATGAACCGTTGCACTCTATTTAGTGCTCTTAAAAGTCTAATTTGTTAGTTGAGCCTTCGTGCCACGTTTCGTAAGGTAAAGACGCAAATAGACCAAGTTATGTCTCAAATTGCACAAAAACGTGAAAAGTTCCGCTATGGAGAGAGTTGAGCAATTCCAAAGCATGAATGTGGACCGTTGTACTCTATTTAGTGCTCTTAAAAGTCTAACTTGCTTGTTGAGCCTTCGTGCCACGTTTCGTAAGGTAAAGATGCGAATAGACCAAGTTATGTTTGAAATTGCACAAAAACGTGAAATGCTCCACTATGGAGAGAGTTGAGCAATTCCAGAGCATGGATGTGGACCGTTGTACTCTATTTAGTGATCTTAAAAGTCTAACTTGCTAGTTGAGCCTTCGTGCCACGTTTCTTAACGTAAAGACGCGAATAGACCAAGTTATGTCTCGAATTGCACAAAAATGTGAAAAGCTCCTCTATGGGGAGAGTTGAACACTTCCAAAGCATTAATGTGGACCGTTGTGCTCTATTTAGTGCTCTTAAAAGTCTAACTTGCTTGTTGAGCCTTCGTGCCACGTTTCGTAAGGTAAAGATGCGAATAGACCAAGTTATGTTTGAAATTGCACAAAAACGTGAAATGCTCCACTATGGAGAGAGTTGAGCAATTCTAAAGCATGAATGTGGACCGTTGTACTCTATTTAGTGCTCTTAAAAGTCTAACTTGCTAGTTGAGCCTTCGTGCCACGTTTCGAAAGGTAAAGACGCGAATAGACCAAGTTATGTCTCAAATTGCACAAAAACGTGAAAAGCTCAGCTATGGAGAGAGTTGAGCAATTCCAAAGTATGAATGTGGACCGTTGTACTCTATTTAGTGCTCTTAAAAGTGTAACTTGCTAGTTGAGCCTTTGGTGCCCCGTTTCGTAAGGTAAAGATGCGAATAGACCCAGTTATGTTTGAAATTGCACAAAAACGTGAAATGCTCCACTATGGAGAGAGTTGAGCAATTCCAAAGCGTGAATGTGGACCGTTGTACTCTATTTAGTGCTCTTAAAAGTCTAACTTGCTAGTTGTGCCTTCGTGCCACGTTTCGTAAGGTAAAGACGCGAATAGACCAAGTTATGTCTCAAATTGCACAAAAACGTGAAAAGTTCCGCTATGGAGAGAGTTGAGCAATTCCAAAGCATGAATGTGGACCGTTGTACTCTATTTAATGCTCTTAAAAGTCTAACTTGCTAGTTGAGCCTTCGTGCCACGTTTCGTAAGGTAAAGATGCGAATAGACCAAGTTATGTTTGAAATTGCACAAAAACGTGAAATGCTCCACTATGGAGAGAGTTGAGCAATTCCAGAGCATGGATGTGGACCGTTGTACTCTATTTAGTGATCTTAAAAGTCTAACTTGCTAGTTGAGCCTTCGTGCCACGTTTCGTAAGGTAAAGACGCGAATAGACCAAGTTATGTCTCAAATTGCACAAAAACGTGAAAAGTTCCGCTATGGAGAGAGTTGAGCAATTCCAAAGCATGAATGTGGACCGTTGTACTCTATTTAGTGCTCTTAAAAGTCTAACTTGCTTGTTGAGCCTTCGTGCCACGTTTCGTAAGGTAAAGATGCGAATAGACCAAGTTATGTTTGAAATTGCACAAAAACGTGAAATGCTCCACTATGGAGAGAGTTGAGCAATTCCAGAGCATGGATGTGGACCGTTGTACTCTATTTAGTGATCTTAAAAGTCTAACTTGCTAGTTGAGCCTTCGTGCCACGTTTTTTAACGTAAAGACGCGAATAGACCAAGTTATGTCTCGAATTGCACAAAAATGTGAAAAGCTCCTCTATGGGGAGAGTTGAACACTTCCAAAGCATTAATGTGGACCGTTGTGCTCTATTTAGTGCTCTTAAAAGTCTAACTTGCTTGTTGAGCCTTCGTGCCACGTTTCGTAAGGTAAAGATGCGAATAGACCAAGTTATGTTTGAAATTGCACAAAAACGTGAAATGCTCCACTATGGAGAGAGTTGAGCAATTCTAAAGCATGAATGTGGACCGTTGTACTCTATTTAGTGCTCTTAAAAGTCTAACTTGCTAGTTGAGCCTTCGTGCCACGTTTCGAAAGGTAAAGACGCGAATAGACCAAGTTATGTCTCAAATTGCACAAAAACGTGAAAAGCTCAGCTATGGAGAGAGTTGAGCAATTCCAAAGCATGAATGTGGACCGTTGTACTCTATTTAGTGCTCTTAAAAGTGTAACTTGCTAGTTGAGCCTTTGGTGCCCCGTTTCGTAAGGTAAAGATGCGAATAGACCCAGTTATGTTTGAAATTGCACAAAAACGTGAAATGCTCCACTATGGAGAGAGTTGAGCAATTCCAAAGCGTGAATGTGGACCGTTGTACTCTATTTAGTGCTCTTAAAAGTCTAACTTGCTAGTTGAGCCTTCGTGCCACGTTTCGTAAGGTAAAGACGCGAATAGACCAAGTTATGTCTCAAATTGCACAAAAACGTGAAAAGTTCCGCTATGGAGAGAGTTGAGCAATTCCAAAGCATGAATGTGGACCGTTGTACTCTATTTAGTGCTCTTAAAAGTCTAACTTGCTAGTTGAGCCTTCGTGCCACGTTTCGTAAGGTAAAGATGCGAATAGACCAAGTTATGTTTGAAATTGCACAAAAACGTGAAATGCTCCACTATGGAGAGAGTTGAGCAATTCCAGAGCATGGATGTGGACCGTTGTACTCTATTTAGTGATCTTAAAAGTCTAACTTGCTAGTTGAGCCTTCGTGCCACGTTTCGTAAGGTTAAGACGCGAATAGACCTAGTTATGTCTCCAATTGCACAAAAACGTGAAAAGCTCCTCTATGGAGAGAGTTGAGCACTTCCAAAGCATCAATGTGAACCGTTCCACTCTATTTAGTGCTCATAAAAGTCTAACTTGCTATTTGAACCTTCGTGCCACGTTTCGTAACGTAAAGAGGCGAATAGACCAAGTTATGTTTGAAATTGCACAAAAACGTGAAAAGCTCCTCTATGGAGAGAGTTGAGCACTTCCAAAGCATCAATGTGGACAGTTGCACTCTATTTAGTGCTCTTAAAAGTCTAACTTGCTAGATGAGCCTTCGTGCCACGTTTCGTAAGGTAAAGACGTGAATAGACCAAGTTAAGTCTCGAATTGCACAAAAACGTGAAAAGCTCCACTATGGAGAGAGTTGAGCAATTCCAAAGCATGAATGTGGACCATTGTACTCTATTTAGTTCTCATAAAATTCTAACTTGCTAGTTGAGCCTTCGTGCCACGTTTCATAAGGTAAAGACGCGAATAGACCAAGTTATGTCTCCAATTGCACAAAAACGTGAAAAGCTCCTCTATGGAGAGAGTTGAGCACTTCCGAGGCATCAATGTGGACCGTTGTACTCTATTTAGTGCTCTTAAAAGTGTAACTTGCTAGTTGAGCCTTCGCGGCACGTTTCGTAACGTAAAGAGGCGAATAAAGCAAGTTATGTCTCAAATTGCACAAAAACGTGAAAAGCTTCTCTATGGAGAGATTTGAGCACTTCCAAAGCATCAATATGAACCGTTGCACTCTATTTAGTGCTCTTAAAAGTCTAACTTGCTATTTGAGCCTTCGTGCCACGTTGCGTAACGTAAAGAGGCGAATAGACCAAGTTATGTTTGAAATTGCACAAAAACGTGAAAAGCTCCTCTATGGAGAGAGTTGAGCACTTCCAAAGCATCAATGTGGACCGTTGCACTCTATTTAGTGCTCTTAAAAGTCTAACTTGCTATTTGAGCCTTTGTGCCACGCTTCGTAACGTAAAGACGCGAATAGACCGAGTTATGTCTCAAATTGCACAAAAACGTGAAAAGCTCCACTATGGAGAGAGTTGAACAATTCCAAAGCATGAATGTGGACTATTGTACTCTATTTAGTGCTCTTAAAAGTCTAACTTGCTAGTTGAGCCTTCGTGCCACGTTTCGTAAGGTAAAGACGCAAATAGACCAAGTTATGTCTCAAATTGCACAAAAACGTGAAAAGTTCCGCTATGGAGAGAGTTGAGCAATTCCAAGGCATGAATGTGGACCGTTGTACTCTATTTAGTGCTCTTAAAAGTCTGACTTGCTAGTTGAGCCTTCGTGCCACGTTTCGTAAGGTAAAGATGCGAATAGACCAAGTTATGTTTGAAATTGCACAAAAAGTGAAATGCTCCACTATGGAGAGAGTTGAGCAATTCCAGAGCATGGATGTGGACCGTTGTACTCTATTTAGTGATCTTAAAAGTCTAACTTGCTAGTTGAGCCTTCGTGCCACGTTTCGTAAGGTAAAGACGCGAATAGACCAAGTTATGTCTCGAATTGCACAAAAACGTGAAAAGCTCCTCTATGGAGAGAGTTGAACACTTCCAAAGCATCAATGTGGACCGTTGTGCTCTATTTAGTGCTCTTAAAAGTCTAACTTGCTTGTTGAGCCTTCGTGCCACGTTTCGTAAGGTAAAGATGCGAATAGACCAAGTTATGTTTGAAATTGCACAAAAATGTGAAATGCTCCACTATGGAGAGAGTTGAGCAATTCCAAAGCATGAATGTGGACCGTTGTACTCTATTTAGTGCTCTTAAAAGTCTGACTTGCTAGTTGAGCCTTCGTGCCACGTTTCGTAAGGTAAAGATGCGAATAGACCAAGTTATGTTTGAAATTGCACAAAAATGTGAAATGCTCCACTATGGAGAGAGTTGAGCAATTCCAAAGCATGAATGTGGGCCGTTGTACTCTATTTAGTGCTCTTAAAAGTCTAACTTGCTAGTTGAGCCTTCGTGCCACGTTTCGTAAGGTAAAGACGCGAATAGACCAAGTTATGTCTCAAATTGCACAAAAACGTGAAAAGCTCCGCTATGGAGAGAGTTGAGCAATTCCAAAGCATGATTGTGGACCGTTGTACTCTATTTAGTGCTCTTAAAAGTCTAACTTGCTAGTTGAGCATTCGTGCCACGTTTCGTAAGGTAAAGACGCGAATAGACCAAGTTATGTCTCAAATTGCACAAAAACGTGAAAAGTTCCGCTATGGAGAGAGTTGAGCAATTCCAAAGCATGAATGTGGACCGTTGTACTCTATTTAGTGCTCTTAAAAGTCTAACTTGCTAGTTGAGCCTTCGTGCCACGTTTCGTAAGGTAAAGATGCGAATAGACCAAGTTATGTTTGAAATTGCACAAAAACGTGAAATGCTCCACTATGGAGAGAGTTGAGCAATTCCAGAGCATGGATGTGGACCGTTGTACTCTATTTAGTGATCTTAAAAGTCTAACTTGCTAGTTGAGCCTTCGTGCCACGTTTCGTAAGGTAAAGACGCGAATAGACCTAGTTATGTCTCCAATTGCACAAAAACGTGAAAAGCTCCTCTATGGAGAGAGTTGAGCACTTCCAAAGCATCAATGTGAACCGTTCCACTCTATTTAGTGCTCTTAAAAGTCTAACTTGCTATTTGAGCCTTCGTGCCACGTTTCGTAACGTAAAGAGGCGAATAGACCAAGTTATGTTTGAAATTGCACAAAAACGTGAAATTCTCCACTATGGAGAGAGTTGAGCAATTCCAAAGCATGAATGTGGACCGTTGTACTCTATTTAGTGCTCTTAAAAGTCTAACTTGCTAGATGAGCCTTCGTGCCACGTTTCGTAAGGTAAAGACGCGAATAGACCAAGTTATGTCTCAAATTGCACAAAAACGTGAAAAGCTCCACTATGGAGAGAGTTGAGCAATTCCAAAGCATGAATGTGGACCATTGTACTCTATTTAGTGCTCATAAAAGTCTAACTTGCTAGTTGAGCCTTCGTGCCACGTTTCATAAGGTAAAGACGCGAATAGACCAAGTTATGTCTCCAATTGCACAAAAACGTGAAAAGCTCCTCTATGGAGAGAGTTGAGCACTTCCGAGGCATCAATGTGGTCCGTTGTACTCTATTTAGTGCTCTTAAAAGTGTAACTTGCTAGTTGAGCCTTCGTGCCACGTTTCGTAACGTAAAGAGGCGAATAAAGCAAGTTATGTCTCAAATTGCACAAAAACGTGAAAAGCTTCTCTATGGCGAGAGTTGAGCACTTCCAAAGCATCAATATGAACCGTTGCACTCTATTTAGTGCTCTTAAAAGTCTAACTTGCTATTTGAGCCTTCGTGCCACGTTTCGTAACGTAAAGAGGCGAATAGACCAAGTTATGTTTGAAATTGCACAAAAACGTGAAAAGCTCCTCTATGGAGAGAGTTGAGCACTTCCAAAGCATCAATGTGGACCGTTGCACTCTATTTAGTGCTCTTAAAAGTCTAACTTGCTATTTGAGCCTTTGTGCCACGCTTCGTAACGTAAAGACGCGAATAGACCGAGTTATGTCTCAAATTGTACAAAAACGTGAAAAGCTCCACTGTGGAGAGAGTTGAGCAATTCCAAAGCATGAATGTGGACTGTTGTACTCTATTTAGTGCTCTTAAAAGTCTAACTTGTTAGTTGAGCCTTCGTGCCACGTTTCGTAAGGTAAAGACGCAAATAGACCAAGTTATGTCTCAAATTGCACAAAAACGTGAAAAGTTCCGCTATGGAGAGAGTTGAGCAATTCCAAGGCATGAATGTGGACCGTTGTACTCTATTTAGTGCTCTTAAAACTCTGACTTGCTAGTTGAGCCTTCGTGCCACGTTTCGTAAGGTAAAGATGCGAATAGACCAAGTTATGTTTGAAATTGCACAAAAACGTGAAATGCTCCACTATGGAGAGAGTTGAGCAATTCCAGAGCATGGATGTGGACCGTTGTACTCTATTTAGTGATCTTAAAAGTCTAACTTGCTAGTTGAGCCTTCGTGCCACGTTTCGTAAGGTAAAGACGCGAATAGACCAAGTTATGTCTCGAATTGCACAAAAACGTGAAAAGCTCCTCTATAGAGAGAGTTGAACACTTCCAAAGCATGAATGTGGACTATTGTACTCTATTTAGTGCTCTTAAAAGTCTAACTTGCTAGTTGAGCCTTCGTGCCACGTTTCATAAGGTAAAGACGCAAATAGACCAAGTTATGTCTCAAATTGCACAAAAACGTGAAAAGTTCCGCTATGGAGAGAGTTGAGCAATTCCAAGGCATGAATGTGGACCGTTGTACTCTATTTAGTGCTCTTAAAAGTCTGACTTGCTAGTTGAGCCTTCGTTCCACGTTTCGTAAGGTAAAGATGCGAATAGACCAAGTTATGTTTGAAATTGCACAAAAACGTGAAATGCTCCACTATGGAGAGAGTTGAGCAATTCCAGAGCATGGATGTGGACCGTTGTACTCTATTTAGTGATCTTAAAAGTCTAACTTGCTAGTTGAGCCTTCGTGCCACGTTTCGTAAGGTAAAGACGCGAATAGACCAAGTTATGTCTCGAATTGCACAAAAACGTGAAAAGCTCCTCTATGGAGAGAGTTGAACACTTCCAAAGCATCAATGTGGACCGTTGTGCTCTATTTAGTGCTCTTAAAAGTCTAACTTGCTTGTTGAGCCTTCGTGCCACGTTTCATAAGGTAAAGATGCGAATAGACCAAGTTATGTTTGAAATTGCACAAAAATGTGAAATGCTCCACTATGGAGAGAGTTGAGCAATTCCAAAGCATGAATGTGGACCGTTGTACTCTATTTAGTGCTCTTAAAAGTCTAACTTGCTAGTTGAGCCTTCGTGCCACGTTTCGTAAGGTAAAGACGCGAATAGACCAAGTTATGTCTCAAATTGCACAAAAACGTGAAAAGCTCCGCTATGGAGAGAGTTGAGCAATTCCAAAGCATGAATGTGGACCGTTGTACTCTATTTAGTGCTCTTAAAAGTCTAACTTGCTAGTTGAGCCTTCGTGCCACGTTTCGTAAGGTAAAGACGCGAATAGACCAAGTTATGTCTCAAATTGCACAAAAACGTGAAAAGTTCCGCTATGGAGAGAGTTGAGCAATTCCAAAGCATGAATGTGGACCGTTGTACTCTATTTAGTGCTCTTAAAAGTCTAACTTGCTAGTTGAGCCTTTGTGCCACGTTTCGTAAGGTAAAGATGCGAATAGACCAAGTTATGTTTGAAATTGCACAAAAACGTGAAATGCTCCACTATGGAGAGAGTTGAGCAATTCCAGAGCATGGATGTGGACCGTTGTACTCTATTTAGTGATCTTAAAAGTCTAACTTGCTAGTTGAGCCTTCGTGCCACGTTTCGTAAGGTAAAGACGCGAATAGACCTAGTTATGTCTCCAATTGCACAAAAACGTGAAAAGCTCCTCTATGGAGAGAGTTGAGCACTTCCAAAGCATCAATATGAACCGTTCCACTCTATTTAGTGCTCTTAAAAGTCTAACTTGCTATTTGAGCCTTCGTGCCACGTTTCGTAACGTAAAAAGGCGAATAGACCAAGTTATGTTTGAAATTGCACAAAAACGTGAAATTCTCCACTATGGAGAGAGTTGAGCAATTCCAAAGCATGAATGTGGACCGTTGTACTCTATTTAGTGCTCTTAAAAGTGTAACTTGCTAGTTGAGCCTTCGTGCCACGTTTCGTAACGTAAAGAGGCGAATAAAGCAAGTTATGTCTCAAATTGCACAAAAACGTGAAAAGCTTCTCTATGGCGAGAGTTGAGCACTTCCAAAGAATCAATATGAACCGTTGCACTCTATTTAGTGCTCTTAAAAGTCTAACTTGCTATTTGAGCCTTCGTGCCACGTTTCGTAACGTAAAGAGGCGAATAGACCAAGTTACGTTTGAAATTGCACAAAAACGTGAAAAGCTCCTCTATGGAGAGAGTTGAGCACTTCCATAGCATCAATGTGGACCGTTGCACTCTATTTAGTGCTCTTAAAAGTCTAACTTGCTATTTGAGCCTTTGTGCCACGCTTCGTAACGTAAAGACGCGAATAGACCGAGTTATGTCTCAAATTGCACAAAAACGTGAAAAGCTCCACTGTGGAGAGAGTTGAGCAATTCCAAAGCATGAATGTGGACTGTTGTACTCTATTTAGTGCTCTTAAAAGTCTAACTTGCTAGTTGAGCCTTCGTGCCACGTTTCGTAAGGTAAAGACGCAAATAGACCAAGTTATGTCTCAAATTGCACAAAAACGTGAAAAGTTCCGCTATGGAGAGAGTTGAGCAATTCCAAGGCATGAATGTGGACCGTTGTACTCTATTTAGTGCTCTTAAAAGTCTGACTTGCTAGTTGAGCCTTCGTGCCACGTTTCGTAAGGTAAAGATGCGAATAGACCAAGTTATGTTTGAAATTGCACAAAAACGTGAAATGCTCCACTATGGAGAGAGTTGAGCAATTCCAGAGCATGGATGTGGACCGTTGTACTCTATTTAGTGATCTTAAAAGTCTAACTTGCTAGTTGAGCCTTCGTGCCACGTTTCGTAAGGTAAAGACGCGAATTGACCAAGTTATGTCTCGAATTGCACAAAAACTTGAAAAGCTCCTCTATTGAGAGAGTTGAACACTTCCAAAGCATGAATGTGGACTGTTGTACTCTATTTAGTGCTCTTAAAAGTCTAACTTGCTAGTTGAGCCTTCGTGCCACGTTTCGTAAGGTAAAGACGCAAATAGACCAAGTTATGTCTCAAATTGCACAAAAACGTGAAAAGTTCCGCTATGGAGAGAGTTGAGCAATTCCAAGGCATGAATGTGGACCGTTGTACTCTATTTAGTGCTCTTAAAAGTCTGACTTGCTAGTTGAGCCTTCGTGCCACGTTTCGTAAGGTAAAGATGCGAATAGACCAAGTTATGTTTGAAATTGCACAAAAACGTGAAATGCTCCACTATGGAGAGAGTTGAGCAATTCCAGAGCATGGATGTGGACCGTTGTACTCTATTTAGTGATCTTAAAAGTCTAACTTGCTAGTTGAGCCTTCGTGCCACGTTTCGTAAGGTAAAGACGCGAATAGACCAAGTTATGTCTCGAATTGCACAAAAACGTGAAAAGCTCCTCTATGGAGAGAGTTGAACACTTCCAAAGCATCAATGTGGACCGTTGTGCTCTATTTAGTGCTCTTAAAAGTCTAACTTGCTTGTTGAGCCTTCGTGCCACGTTTCATAAGGTAAAGATGCGAATAGACCAAGTTATGTTTGAAATTGCACAAAAATGTGAAATGCTCCACTATGGAGAGAGTTGAGCAATTCCAAAGCATGAATGTGGACCGTTGTACTCTATTTAGTGCTCTTAAAAGTCTAACTTGCTAGTTGAGCCTTCGTGCCACGTTTCGTAAGGTAAAGACGCGAATAGACCAAGTTATGTCTCAAATTGCACAAAAACGTGAAAAGCTCCGCTATGGAGAGAGTTGAGCAATTCCAAAGCATGAATGTGGACCGTTGTACTCTATTTAGTGCTCTTAAAAGTCTAACTTGCTAGTTGAGCCTTCGTGCCACGTTTCGTAAGGTAAAGACGCGAATAGACCAAGTTATGTCTCAAATTGCACAAAAACGTGAAAAGTTCCGCTATGGAGAGAGTTGAGCAATTCCAAAGCATGAATGTGGACCGTTGTACTCTATTTAGTGCTCTTAAAAGTCTAACTTGCTAGTTGAGCCTTTGTGCCACGTTTCGTAAGGTAAAGATGCGAATAGACCAAGTTATGTTTGAAATTGCACAAAAACGTGAAATGCTCCACTATGGAGAGAGTTGAGCAATTCCAGAGCATGGATGTGGACCGTTGTACTCTATTTAGTGATCTTAAAAGTCTAACTTGCTAGTTGAGCCTTCGTGCCACGTTTCGTAAGGTAAAGACGCGAATAGACCTAGTTATGTCTCCAATTGCACAAAAACGTGAAAAGCTCCTCTATGGAGAGAGTTGAGCACTTCCAAAGCATCAATATGAACCGTTCCACTCTATTTAGTGCTCTTAAAAGTCTAACTTGCTATTTGAGCCTTCGTGCCACGTTTCGTAACGTAAAAAGGCGAATAGACCAAGTTATGTTTGAAATTGCACAAAAACGTGAAATTCTCCACTATGGAGAGAGTTGAGCAATTCCAAAGCATGAATGTGGACCGTTGTACTCTATTTAGTGCTCTTAAAAGTGTAACTTGCTAGTTGAGCCTTCGTGCCACGTTTCGTAACGTAAAGAGGCGAATAAAGCAAGTTATGTCTCAAATTGCACAAAAACGTGAAAAGCTTCTCTATGGCGAGAGTTGAGCACTTCCAAAGAATCAATATGAACCGTTGCACTCTATTTAGTGCTCTTAAAAGTCTAACTTGCTATTTGAGCCTTCGTGCCACGTTTCGTAACGTAAAGAGGCGAATAGACCAAGTTACGTTTGAAATTGCACAAAAACGTGAAAAGCTCCTCTATGGAGAGAGTTGAGCACTTCCATAGCATCAATGTGGACCGTTGCACTCTATTTAGTGCTCTTAAAAGTCTAACTTGCTATTTGAGCCTTTGTGCCACGCTTCGTAACGTAAAGACGCGAATAGACCGAGTTATGTCTCAAATTGCACAAAAACGTGAAAAGCTCCACTGTGGAGAGAGTTGAGCAATTCCAAAGCATGAATGTGGACTGTTGTACTCTATTTAGTGCTCTTAAAAGTCTAACTTGCTAGTTGAGCCTTCGTGCCACGTTTCGTAAGGTAAAGACGCAAATAGACCAAGTTATGTCTCAAATTGCACAAAAACGTGAAAAGTTCCGCTATGGAGAGAGTTGAGCAATTCCAAGGCATGAATGTGGACCGTTGTACTCTATTTAGTGCTCTTAAAAGTCTGACTTGCTAGTTGAGCCTTCGTGCCACGTTTCGTAAGGTAAAGATGCGAATAGACCAAGTTATGTTTGAAATTGCACAAAAACGTGAAATGCTCCACTATGGAGAGAGTTGAGCAATTCCAGAGCATGGATGTGGACCGTTGTACTCTATTTAGTGATCTTAAAAGTCTAACTTGCTAGTTGAGCCTTCGTGCCACGTTTCGTAAGGTAAAGACGCGAATAGACCAAGTTATGTCACGAATTGCACAAAAACTTGAAAAGCTCCTCTATTGAGAGAGTTGAACACTTCCAAAGCATGAATGTGGACTGTTGTACTCTATTTAGTGCTCTTAAAAGTCTAACTTGCTAGTTGAGCCTTCGTGCCACGTTTCGTAAGGTAAAGACGCAAATAGACCAAGTTATGTCTCAAATTGCACAAAAACGTGAAAAGTTCCGCTATGGAGAGAGTTGAGCAATTCCAAGGCATGAATGTGGACCGTTGTACTCTATTTAGTGCTCTTAAAAGTCTGACTTGCTAGTTGAGCCTTCGTTCCACGTTTCGTAAGGTAAAGATGCGAATAGACCAAGTTATGTTTGAAATTGCACAAAAACGTGAAATGCTCCACTATGGAGAGAGTTGAGCAATTCCAGAGCATGGATGTGGACCGTTGTACTCTATTTAGTGATCTTAAAAGTCTAACTTGCTAGTTGAGCCTTCGTGCCACGTTTCGTAAGGTAAAGACGCGAATAGACCAAGTTATGTCTCAAATTGCACAAAAACGTGAAAAGCTCCTCTATGGAGAGAGTTGAATACTTCCAAAGCATCAATGTGGAACGTTGTGCTCTATTTAGTGCTCTTAAAAGTCTAACTTGCTTGTTGAGCCTTCGTGCCACGTTTCGTAAGGTAAAGATGCGAATAGACCAAGTTATGTTTGAAATTGCACAAAAATGTGAAATGCTCCACTATGGAGAGAGTTGAGCAATTCCAAAGCATGAATGTGGACCGTTGTACTCTATTTAGTGCTCTTAAAAGTCTAACTTGCTAGTTGAGCCTTCGTGCCACGTTTCGTAAGGTAAAGACGCGAATAGACCAAGTTATGTCTCAAATTGCACAAAAACGTGAAAAGCTCCGCTATGGAGAGAGTTGAGCAATTCCAAAGCATGAATGTGGACCGTTCTACTCTATTTAGTGCTCTTAAAAGTGTAACTTGCTAGTTGAGCCTTTGGTGCCACGTTTCGTAAGGTAAAGATGCGAATAGACCCAGTTATGTTTGAAATTGAACAAAAACGTGAAACGCTCCACCATGGAGAGAGTTGAGCAATTCCAAAGCATGAATGTGGACCGTTGTACTCTATTTAGTGCTCCTAAAAGTCTAACTTGCTAGTTGAGCCTTCGTGCCACGTTTCGTAAGGTAAAGACGCAAATAGACCAAGTTATGTCTCAAATTGCACAAAAACGTGAAAAGTTCCGCTATGGAGAGAGTTGAGCAATTCCAAAGCATGAATGTGGACCGTTGTACTCTATTTAGTGCTCTTAAAAGTCTAACTTGCTAGTTGAGCCTTCGTGCCACGTTTCGTAAGGTAAAGATGCGAATAGACCAAGTTATGTTTGAAATTGCACAAAAACGTGAAATGCTCCACTATGGAGAGAGTTGAGCAATTCCAGAGCATGGATGTAACCGTTGTACTCTATTTAGTGATCTTAAAAGTCTAACTTGCTAGTTGAGCCTTCGTGCCACGTTTCGTAAGGTAAAGACACGAATAGACCTAGTTATGTCTCCAATTGCACAAAAACGTGAAAAGCTCCTCTATGGAGAGAGTTGAGCACTTCCAAAGCATCAATGTGAACCGTTCCACTCTATTTAGTGCTCTTAAATGTCTAACTTGCTATTTGAGCCTTCGTGCCACGTTTCGTAACGTAAAGAGGCGAATAGACCAAGTTATGTTTGAAATTGCACAAAAACGTGAAATTCCCCACTATGGAGAGAGTTGAGCAATTCCAAAGCATGAATGTGGACCGTTGTACTCTATTTAGTGCTCTTAAAAGTCTAACTTGCTAGATGAGTCTTCGTGCCACGTTTCGTAAGGTAAAGACGCGAATAGACCAAGTTATGTCTCAAATTGCACAAAAACGTGAAAAGCTCCACTATGGAGAGAGTTGAGCAATTCCAAAGCATGAATGTGGACCATTGTACTCTATTTAGTGCTCATAAAAGTCTAACTTGCTAGTTGAGCCTTCGTGCCACGTTTCATAAGGTAAAGACGCGAATAGACCAAGTTATGTCTCCAATTGCACAAAAACGTGAAAAGCTCCTCTATGGAGAGAGTTGAGCACTTCCGAGGCATCAATGTGGTCCGTTGTACTCTATTTAGTGCTCTTAAAAGTGTAACTTGCTAGTTGAGCCTTCGTGCCACGTTTCGTAACGTAAAGAGGCGAATAAAGCAAGTTATGTCTCAAATTGCACAAAAACGTGAAAAGCTTCTCTATGGAGAGAGTTGAGCACTTCCAAAGCATCAATATGAACCGTTGCACTCTATTTAGTGCTCTTAAAAGTCTAACTTGCTATTTGAGCCTTCGTGCAACGTTTCGTAACGTAAAGAGGCGAATAGACCAAGTTATGTTTAAAATTGCACAAAAACGTGAAAAGCTCCTCTATGGAGAGAGTTGAGCACTTCCAAAGCATCAATGTGGACCGTTGCACTCTATTTAGTGCTCTTAAAAGTCTAACTTGCTATTTGAGCCTTTGTGCCACGCTTCGTAACGTAAAGACGCGAATAGACCGAGTTATGTCTCAAATTGCACAAAAACGTGAAAAGCTCCACTGTGGAGAGAGTTGAACAATTCCAAAGCATGAATGTGGACTGTTGTACTCTATTTAGTGCTCTTAAAAGTCTAACTTGCTAGTTGAGCCTTCGTGCCACGTTTCGTAAGGTAAAGACGCAAATAGACCAAGTTATGTCTCAAATTGCACAAAAACGTGAAAAGTTCCGCTATGGAGAGAGTTGAGCAATTCCAAGGCATGAATGTGGACCGTTGTACTCTATTTAGTGCTCTTAAAAGTCTGACTTGCTAGTTGAGCCTTCGTGCCACGTTTCGTAAGGTAAAGATGCGAATAGACCAAGTTATGTTTGAAATTGCACAAAAACGTGAAATGCTCCACTATGGAGAGAGTTGAGCAATTCCAGAGCATGGATGTGGACCGTTGTACTCTATTTAGTGATCTTAAAAGTCTAACTTGCTAGTTGAGCCTTCGTGCCACGTTTCGTAAGGTAAAGACGCGAATAGACCAAGTTATGTCTCGAATTGCACAAAAACGTGAAAAGCTCCCCTATAGAGAGAGTTGAACACTTCCAAAGCATCAATGTGGACCGTTGTGCTCTATTTAGTGCTCTTAAAAGTCTACCTTGCTATGTTGAGCCTTCGTGCCACGTTTCGTAAGGTAAAGACGCGAATAGACCAAGTTATGTCTCAAATTGCACAAAAACGTGAAAAGCTCCGCTATGGAGAGAGTTGAGCAATTCCAAAGCATGAATGTGGACCGTTGTACTCTATTTAGTGCTCTTAAAAGTTTAACTTGCTAGTTGAGCCTTGGTGCCACGTTTCGTAGGGTAAAGATGTGAATAGACCAAGTTATGTTTTAAATTGCACAAAAACGTGAAATGCTCCTCTATGGAGAGGGTTGAGCACTTCCAAAGCACGAATGTGGACCGTTGTACTCTATTTAGTGCTCTTAAAAGTCTAACTTGTTATTTGAGCCTTCGTGCCACGTTTCGTAAGGTAAAGACGCGAATAGACCAAGTTATGTCTCAAATTGCACAAAAACGTGAAAAGCTCCTCTATGGAGAGAGTTGAAGCACTTCCAAAGCATCAATGTGGACCGTTGTACTCTATTTAGTGCTCTTAAAAGTCTAACTTGCTATGTTGAGCCATTCGTGCCACGTTTCGTAAGGTAAAGACGCGAATAGACCAAGTTATGTTCTGAAATTGCACAAAAACTGTGAAATGCTCCTCTATGGAGAGAGTTGAGCAATTCCAAAGCATGAATGTGGACCGTTGTACTCTATTTAGTGCTCTTAAAAGTCTAACTTGCTAGTTGAGCCTTCGTGCCACGTTTCGTAAGGTAAAGACGCGAATAGACCAAGTTATGTCTCAAATTGCACAAAAACGTGAAAAGCTCCGCTATGGAGAGAGTTGAGCAATTCCAAAGCATGAATGTGGACCGTTCTACTCTATTTAGTGCTCTTAAAAGTGTAACTTGCTAGTTGAGCCTTTGGTGCCACGTTTCGTAAGGTAAAGACGCGAATAGACCAAGTTATGTTTGAAATTGCACAAAAACGTGAAATGCTCCACTATGGAGAGAGTTGAGCAATTCCAAAGCATGAATGTGGACCGTTGTACTCTATTTAGTGCTCTTAAAAGTCTAACTTGCTAGTTGAGCCTTTCGTGCCACGTTTCGTAAGGTAAAGACGCGAATAGACCAAGTTATGTCTCAAATTGCACAAAAACGTGAAAAGCTCCGCTATGGAGAGAGTTGAGCAATTCCAAAGCATGAATGTGGACCGTTGTACTCTATTTAGTGCTCTTAAAAGTCTAACTTGCTAGTTGAGCCTTCGTGCCACGTTTCGTAAGGTAAAGATGCGAATAGACCCAGTTATGTTTGAAATTGCACAAAAACGTGAAACGCTCCACTATGGAGAGAGTTGAGCAATTCCAAAGCATGAATGTGGACCGTTGTACTCTATTTAGTGCTCTTAAAAGTCTAACTTGCTAGTTGAGCCTTCGTGCCACGTTTCGTAAGGTAAAGACGCGAATAGACCAAGTTATGTCTCAAATTGCACAAAAACGTGAAAAGCTCCGCTATGGAGAGAGTTGAGCAATTCCAAAGCATGAATGTGGACCGTTGTACTCTATTTAGTGCTCTTAAAAGTCTAACTTGCTAGTTGAGCCTTCGTGCCACGTTTCGTAAGGTAAAGATGCGAATAGACCAAGTTATGTTTGAAATTGCACAAAAACGTGAAATGCTCCACTATGGAGAGAGTTGAGCAATTCCAGAGCATGGAATGTGGACCGTTGTACTCTATTTAGTGATCTTAAAAGTCTAACTTGCTAGTTGAGCCTTCGTGCCACGTTTCGTAAGGTAAAGACAGCGAATAGACCTACTTATGTCTCCAATTGCACAAAAACATGAAAAGCTCCTCTATGGAGAGAGTTGAGCACTTCCAAAGCATCAATGTGACCGTGTCACTCTATTTAGTGCTCTTAAATGTCTAACTTGCTAGTTGAGCCTTCGTGCCACGTTTCGTAATGTAAAGAGGCGAATAGACCGAAGTTATGTTTGAAATTGCACAAAAACGTGAAATTCTCCACTATGGAGAGAGTTGAGCAATTCCAAAGCATGAATGTGGACCGTTGTACTCTATTTAGTGCTCTTAAAAGTCTAACTTGCTAGATTGAGTCCTTCGTGCCACGTTTCGTAAGGTAAAGACGCGAATAGACCAAGTTATGTCTCAAATTGCACAAAAACGTGAAAAGCTCCACTATGGAGAGAGTTGAGCAATTCCAAAGCATGAATGTGGACCATTGTACTCTATTTAGTGCTCATAAAAGTCTAACTTGCTAGTTGAGCCTTCGTGCCACGTTTCATAAGGTAAAGACGCGAATAGACCAAGTTATGTCTCCAATTGCACAAAAACGTGAAAAGCTCCTCTATGGAGAGAGTTGAGCACTTCCGAGGCATCAATGTGGTCCGTTGTACTCTATTTAGTGCTCTTAAAAGTGTAACTTGCTAGTTGAGCCTTCGTGCCACGTTTCGTAACGTAAAGAGGCGAATAAAGCAAGTTATGTCTCAAATTGCACAAAAACGTGAAAAGCTTCTCTATTGAGAGAGTTGAGCACTTCCAAAGCATCAATATGAACCGTTGCACTCTATTTAGTGCTCTTAAAAGTCTAACTTGCTATTTGAGCCTTCGTGCCACGTTTCGTAACGTAAAGAGGCGAATAGAACAAGTTATGTTTGAAATTGCACAAAAACGTGAAAAGCTCCTCTATGGAGAGAGTTGAGCACTTCCAAAGCATCAATGTGGACCGTTGCACTCTATTTAGTGCTCTTAAAAGTCTAACTTGCTAGTTGAGCCTTTGTGCCACGCTTCGTAACGGTAAAGACGCGAATAGACAGAGTTATGTCTCAAATTGCACAAAAACGTGAAAAGCTCCACTGTGGAGAGAGTTGAACAATTCCAAAGCATGAATGTGGACCTGTTGTACTCTATTTAGTGCTCTAAAAGTCTAACTTGCTAGTTGAGCCTTCGTGCCACGTTTCGTAAGGTAAAGACGCAAATAGACCAAGTTATGTCTCAAATTGCACAAAAACGTGAAAAGTTCCGCTATGGAGAGAGTTGAGCAATTCCAAGGCATGAATGTGGACCGTTGTACTCTATTTAGTGCTCTTAAAAGTCTGAACTTGCTAGTTGAGCCTTCGTGCCACGTTTCGTAAGGTAAAGATGCGAATAGACCAAGTTATGTTTCGAAATTGCACAAAAACTGTGAAAATGCTCTCCTATGGAGAGAGTTGAGCACTTCCAAAGCATGAATGTGGACCGTTGTACTCTATTAGTGCTCTTAAAGTCTACTTGCTAGTTGAGCCCTTCGTGCCACTTTTCGTAAGGTAAAGACGCGAATAGACCAAGTTATGTCTCGAAATTGCACAAAAACGTGAAAAGCTCTCCTATGGAGAGAGTTGAGCACTTCCAAAGCATCAATGTGACCGTTGTACTCTATTTAGTGCTCTTTAAAAGTCTAACTTGCTATGTTGAGCCTTTCGTGCCACGTTTCGTAAGGTAAAGACTGCGAATAGACAAGTTATGTCTGCAAATTGCACAAAAACGTGAAAATGCTCCACTATGGAGAGAGTTGAGCAATTCCAAAGCATGAATGTGGACCGTTGTACTCTATTTAGTGCTCTTAAAAGTCTAACTTGCTAGTTGAGCCTTCGTGCCACGTTTCGTAAGGTAAAGACGCGAATAGACCAAGTTATGTCTCAAATTGCACAAAAACGTGAAAAGCTCCTCTATGGAGAGAGTTGAAGCAATTGCCAAAGCATGAATGTGGACCGTTGTACTCTATTTAGTGCTCTTAAAAGTCTAACTTGCTTAGTTGAGCCTTTGGTGCCACGTTTCGTAAGGTAAAGACTGCGAATAGACCAAGTTATGTTTGAAATTGCACAAAAACGTGAAATGCTCCACTATGGAGAGAGTTGAGCAATTCCAAAGCATGAATGTGGACCGTTGTACTCTATTTAGTGCTCTTAAAAGTCTAACTTGCTAGTTGAGCCTTCGTGCCACGTTTCGTAAGGTAAAGACGCGAATAGACCAAGTTATGTCTCAAATTGCACAAAACGTGAAAAGCTCCTCTATGGAGAGAGTTGAGCAATTCCAAAGCATGAATGTGGACCGTTGCTACTCTATTTAGTGCTCTTAAAAGTCTAACTTGCTAGTTGAGCCTTTGGTGCCACGTTTCGTAAGGTAAAGATGCGAATAGACCAAGTTATGTTTGAAATTGCACAAAAACGTGAAATCGCTCCACTATGGAGAGAGTTGAGCAATTCCAAAGCATGAATGTGGACCGTTGTACTCTATTTAGTGCTCTTAAAAGTCTAACTTGCTAGTTGAGCCTTCGTGCCACGTTTCGTAAGGTAAAGACTGCGAATAGACCCAAGTTATGTCTCAAATTGCACAAAAACGTGAAAAGCTCCGCTATGGAGAGAGTTGAGCAATTCCAAAGCATGAATGTGGACCGTTGTACTCTATTTAGTGCTCTTAAAAGTCTAACTTGCTAGTTGAGCCTTCGTGCCACGTTTCGTAAGGTAAAGATGCGAATAGACCAAGTTATGTTTGAAATTGCACAAAAACGTGAAATGCTCCACTATGGAGAGAGTTGAGCAATTCCAAAGCATGAATGTGGACCGTTGTACTCTATTTAGTGCTCTTAAAAGTCTAACTTGCTAGTTGAGCCTTCGTGCCACGTTTCGTAAGGTAAAGACACGAATAGACCTAAGTTATGTCTCAATTGCACAAAAACGTGAAAAGCTCCTCTATGGAGAGAGTTTGAGCACTTCCAAAGCATCAATGTGGACCGTTGTCCACTCTATTTAGTGCTCTTAAATGTCTAACTTGCTATTTGAGCCTTCGTGCCACGTTTCGTAACGTAAAGAGGCGAATAGACCAAGTTATGTTTGAAATTGCACAAAAACGTGAAATTCTCCACTATGGAGAGAGTTGAGCAATTTCCAAAGCATGAATGTGGACCGTTTATACTCTATTTAGTGCTCTTAAAAGTCTAACTTGCTAGATCGAGCCTTCGTGCCACGTTTCGTAAGGTAAAGACGCGAATAGACCAAGTTATGTCTCAAATTGCACAAAAACGTGAAAAGCTCCATCTATGGAGAGAGTTGAGCAATTCCAAAGCATGAATGTGACCATTGTACTCTATTTAGTGCTCATAAAAGTCTAACTTGCTAGTTGAGCCTTCGTGCCACGTTTCGTAAGGTAAAGACTGCGAATAGACCAAGTTATGTCTCAATTGCACAAAAACGTGAAAAGCTCCTCTATGGAGAGAGTTGAGCATTCCAAAGCATCAATGTGGACCGTTGTACTCTATTTAGTGCTCTTAAAAGTCTAACTTGCTAGTTGAGCCTTCGTGCCACGTTTCGTAAGGTAAAGACGCGAAAGACCAAGTTATGTCTCAAATTGCACAAAAACGTGAAAAGCCTCTATGGAGAGAGTTGAGCATTCCAAAGCATCAATGTGGACCGTTGTACTCTATTTAGTGCTCTTAAAAGTCTAACTTGCTAGTTGAGCCTTCGTGCCACGTTTCGTAACGTAAAGAGGCGAATAGACCAAGTTATGTTCAAATTGCACAAAAAACGTGAAAAGCTCCTCTATGGAGAGAGTTGAGCATTCCAAAGCATCAATGTGGACCGTTGCACTCTATTTAGTGCTCTAAAAGTCTAACTTGCTATTTGAGCCTTCGTGCCACGTTTCGTAAGGTAAAGAGGCGAATAGACCAGTTATGTTTGAAATTGCACAAAAACGTGAAAAGCTCCTCTATGGAGAGAGTTGAGCACTTCCAAAGCATCAATGTGGACCGTTGCACTCTATTTAGTGCTCTTAAAAGTCTAACTTGCTATTTGAGCCTTTGTGCCACGCTTCGTAACGTAAAGACGCGAATAGACGAGTTTATGTCTCAAATTGCACAAAAACGTGAAAGCTCCACTGTGGAGAGAGTTGAAACAATTCCAAAGCATGAATGTGGACTGTTGTACTCTATTTAGTGCTCTAACAGTCTAACTTGCTAGTTGAGCCTTCGTGCCACGTTTCGTAAGGTAAAGACGCAAATAGACCAAGTTATGGTCTCAAATTGCACAAAAATGTGAAAAGTTCCGCTATGGAGAGAGTTGAGCAATTCCAAGGCATGAATGTGGACCGTTGTACTCTATTTAGTGCTCTTAAAGTTTGACTTGCTAGTTGAGCCTTCGTGCCACGTTTCGTAAGGTAAAGATGCGAATAGACCAAGTTATGTTTGAAATTGCACAAAAACGTGGAAATGCTCCACTATGGAGAGAGTTGAGCAATTCCAGAGCAATGGATGTGGACCGTTTGTACTCTATTTAGTGATCTTGAAAGTCTAACTTGCTAGTTGAGCCTTCGTGCGACGTTTCGTAAGGTAAAGACGCGAAATAGACCAAGTTATGTCTCGAATTGCACAAAAAACGTGGAAAAGCTCCCCTATAGAGAGAGGTTTGAACACTTCCAAAGCATCAATGTGGATCGTTGTGCTCTATTTAGTGCTCTTAAAAGTCTACCTTGCTTGTTGAGCCTTCGTGCCACGTTTCATAAGGTAAAGACGCGAATAGAGCAAGTTATGTCTCAATTGCACAAAAACGTGAAAAGCTCCGCTATGGAGAGAGTTGAGCAATTCCAAAGCATGAATGTGGACCGTTGTACTCTATTTAGTGCTCTTAAAAGTGTAACTTGCTAGTTGAGCCTTGGTGCCACGTTTCGTAAGGTAAAGATGCGAATAGACCCAGTTATGTTTGAAATTGAACAAAAACGTGAAATGCTCCACTATGGAGAGAGTTGAGCAATTCCAAAGCATGAATGTGGACCGTTGTACTCTATTTAGTGCTCTTAAAAGTCTAACTTGCTAGTTGAGCCTTCGTGCCACGTTTCGTAAGGTAAAGACGCGAATAGACCAAGTTATGTCTCAAATTGCACAAAAACGTGAAAAGTTCCGCTATGGAGAGAGTTGAGCAATTCCAAAGCATGAATGTGGACCGTTGTACTCTATTTAGTGCTCTTAAAAGTCTAAATTGCTAGTTAAGCCTTCGTGCCACGTTTCGTAAGGTAAAGATGCGAATAGACCAAGTTATGTTTGAAATTGCACAAAAACGTGAAATGCACCACTATGGAGAGAGTTGAGCAATTCCAGAGCATGGATGTGGACCGTTGTACTCTATTTAGTGATCTTAAAAGTCTAACTTGCTAGTTGAGCCTTCGTGCCACGTTTCGTAAGGTAAAGACGCGAATAGACCTAGTTATGTCTCCAATTGCACAAAAACGTGAAAAGCTCCTCTATGGAGAGAGTTGAGCACTTCCAAAGCATCAATGTGAACCGTTCCACTCTATTTAGTGCTCTTAAAAGTCTAACTTGCTATTTGAGCCTTCGTGCCACGTTTCGTAACGTAAAGAGGCGAATAGACCAAGTTATGTTTGAAATTGCACAAAAACGTGAAAGCTCCTCCATGGAGAGAGTTGACACTTCCAAAGCATCAATGTGGACCGTTGCACTCTATTTAGTGCTCTTAAAAGTCTAACTTGCTATTTGAGCCTTTGTGCCACGCTTCGTAACGTAAAGACGCGAATAGACCGAGTTATGTCCCAAATTGCACAAAAACGTGAAAAGCTCCACTGTGGAGAGAGTTGAACAATTCCAAAGCATGAATGTGGACTGTTGTACTCTATTTAGTGCTCTTAAAAGTCTAACTTGCTAGTTGAGCATTCGTGCCACGTTTCGTAAGGTAAAGACGCAAATAGACCAAGTTATGTCTCAAATTGCACAAAAACATGAAAAGTTCCGCTATGGAGAGAGTTGAGCAATTCCAAGGCATGAATGTGGACCGTTGTACTCTATTTAGTGCTCTTAAAAGTCTGACTTGCTAGTTCAGTCTTCGTGCCACGTTTCGTAAGGTAAAGATGCGAATAGACCAAGTTATGTTTGAAATTGCACAAAAACGTGAAATGCTCCACTACGGAGAGAGTTGAGCAATTCCAGAGCATGGATGTGGACCGTTGTACTCTATTTAGTGATCTTAAAAGTCTAACTTGCTAGTTGAGCCTTCGTGCCACGTTTCGTAAGGTAAAGACGCGAATAGACCAAGTTATGTCTCGAAATGCACAAAAACGTGAAAAGCTCCTCTATAGAGAGAGTTGAACACTTCCAAAGCATCAATGTGGACCGTTGTGCTCTATTTAGTGCTCTTAAAAGTCTAACTTGCTTGTTGAGCTCTTCGTGCCACGTTTCGTAAGGTAAAGACGCGAATAGAGCAAGTTATGTCTCAAATTGCACAAAAACGTGAAAAGCTCCGCAATGGAGAGAGTTGGAGCAATTCCAAGCATGAATGTGGACCGTTGTACTCTATTTAGTGCTCTTAAAAGTGTAACTTGCTAGTTGAGCCTTTGGTGCCACGTTTCGTAAGGTAAAGATGCGAATAGACCAGTTATGTTTGAATTGAACAAAAATGTGAAATGCTCCACTATGGAGAGAGTTGAGCAATTCCAAAGCATGAATGTGGACCGTTGTACTCTATTTAGTGCTCTAAAAGTCTAACTTGCTAGTTGAGCCTTCGTGCCACGTGTGCGTAAGGTAAGACGCGAATAGACCAAGCTTATGTCTCAAATTGCACAAAAACGTTGAAAAGTTCCGCTATGGAGAGAGTTGAGCAATTCCAAAGCATGAATGTGGACCGTTGTACTCTATTTAGTGCTCTTAAAAAGTCTAACTTGCTAGTTAAGCCTTCGTGCCACGTTTCGTAAGTAAAGATGCGAATAGACCAAGTTATGTTTGAAATTGCACAAAAACGTGAAATGCTCCACTATGAGAGAGTTGAGCAATTCCAAGCATGAATGTGGACCGTTGTACTCTATTTAGTGCTCTTAAAAGTCTAACTTGCTAGTTGAGCCTTCGTGCCACGTTTCGTAAGGTAAAGACGCGAATAGACCAGTTATGTCTCAAATTGCACAAAAACGTGAAAAGCTCCTCTATGGAGAGAGTTGAGCAATTCCAAAGCATCAATGTGGACCGTTGTACTCACTCTATTAGTGCTCTTAAAAGTCTAACTTGCTATTGAGCCTTCGTGCCACGTTTCGTAACGGTAAAGAGGAATAGACCAAGTTATGTTTGAAATTGCACAAAAACGTGAAATTGCTCCACTATGGAGAGAGTTGAGCAATTCCAAAGCATGAATGTGGACCGTTGTACTCTATTAGTGCTCTTAAAAGTCTAACTTGCTAGTGAGCCTTCGTGCCACGTTTCGTAAGGTAAAGACGCGAATAGACCAGTTATGTCTCAAATTGCACAAAAACGTGAAAAGCTCCTCTATGGAGAGAGTTGAACAATTCCAAAGCATGAATGTGGACCGTTGTACTCTATTTAGTGCTCTTAAAAGTCTAACTTGCTAGTTGAGCCTTCGTGCCACGTTTCGTAAGGTAAAGAGCGAATAGACCAAGTTATGTTCAAATTGCACAAAAACGTGAAAATGCTCTCTATGGAGAGAGTTGAGCAATTCCAGCATGAATGTGGACCGTTGTACTCTATTTAGTGCTCTTAAAAGTCTAACTTGCTAGTTGAGCCTTCGTGCCACGTTTCGTAAGGTAAAGAGGAATAGACCAAGTTATGTCTCAAATTGCACAAAAACGTGAAAAGCTCCTATGAGAGAGTTGAGCTTCCAAAGCATCAATGTGGACCGTTGCACTCTATTTAGTGCTCTTAAAAGTCTAACTTGCTAGTTGAGCCTTCGTGCCACGTTTCGTAAGTAAAGATGCGAATAGACAAGTTATGTTGCTCAATTGCACAAAAACGTGAAAAGCTCCTCTATGGAGAGAGTTGAGCACTTCCAAAGCATCAATGTGGACCGTTGTACTCTATTTAGTGCTCTTAAAAGTCTAACTTGCTAGTTGAGCCTTCGTGCCACGTTTCGTAAGTAAAGACGCGAAGAGACCAAGTTATGTCTCAAATTGCACAAAAACGTGAAAAGCTCCTATGGAGAGAGTTGAGCAATTCCAAAGCATGAATGTGGACCGTTGTACTCTATTTAGTGCTCTTAAAAGTCTAACTTGCTAGTTGAGCCTTCGTGCCACGTTTCGTAATTAAAGATGCGAATAGACCAAGTTATGTTGAAATTGCACAAAAACGTGAAATCTCCACTATGGAGAGAGTTGAGCAATTCCAAAGCAATGTGGACCGTTGTACTCTATTTAGTGCTCTTAAAAGTCTAACTTGCTAGTTGAGCCTTCGTGCCACGTTTCGTAAGGTAAAGACGCGAATAGACCAGTTATGTTGAAATTGCACAAAAACGTGAAATGCTCCACTATGGAGAGAGTTGAGCAATTCCAAAGCATGAATGTGGACCGTTGTACTCTATTTAGTGCTCTTAAAAGTCTAACTTGCTAGTTGAGCCTTCGTGCCACGTTTCGTAAGTAAAGATGCGAATAGACCAAGTTATGTTTGAAATTGCACAAAACGTGAAATGCTCCACTATGGAGAGAGTTAGCAATTCCAAAGCATGAATGTGGACCGTTGTACTCTATTTAGTGCTCTTAAAAGTCTAACTTGCTAGTTGAGCCTTCGTGCCACGTTTCGTAAGGTAAAGATGCGAATAGACCAAGTTATGTATGAAATTGCACAAAAACGTGAAAAGCTCCTCTATGGAGAGAGTTGACAATTCCAAAGCATCAATGTGACCGTTGTACTCTATTTAGTGCTCTTAAAAGTCTAACTTGCTAGTTGAGCCTTCGTGCCACGTTTCGTAACGTAAAGAGCGAATAGACCAAGTTATGTTTGAAATTGCACAAAAACGTGAAATTCTCCACTATGGAGAGAGTTGAGCAATTCCAAAGCATGAATGTGGACCGTTGTACTCTATTTAGTGCTCTTAAAAGTCTAACTTGCTAGTTGAGCCTTCGTGCCACGTTCGTAAGGTAAAATGCGAATAGACCGTTATGTCTCGAAATTGCACAAAAACGTGAAAAGCTCCACTATGGAGAGGTTGAGCACTTCCAAGCATCAATGTGACCGTTGTACTCTATTTAGTGCTCTTAAAAGTCTAACTTGCTAGTTTGAGCCTTCGTGCCACGTTTCGTAAGGTAAAGACGAATAGACCAAGTTATGTCTCCAATTGCACAAAAACGTGAAAAGCTCCTCTATGGAGAGAGTTGAGCACTTCCAGCATCAATGTGGACCGTTGTACTCTATTTAGTGCTCTTAAAAGTCTAACTTGCTAGTTGAGCCTTCGTGCCACGTTTCGTAACGTAAAGACGAATAGAGCAAGTTATGTCTCAAATTGCACAAAAACGTGAAAGCTCTCTATGGAGAGAGTTGAGCAATTCCAAAGCATGAATGTGGACCGTTGTACTCTATTTAGTGCTCTTAAAGTCTAACTTGCTAGTTGAGCCTTCGTGCCACGTTTCGTAAGGTAAAGACG